>NC_081553.1:20201236-20301236 GCF_963082655.1 Stomoxys calcitrans
CTTTTGGCGACCTAACAGTGATTGATCCGAAGTGATGTGCCTGGTTATATAACCATCACTTTACTGAGCATGTCGAGAGCCATTTGTCGTATTGGTTATCTCCAAATCGAAAGAAGTATCAAATGTCATCTATAGCGCCAAGTCGTCCATAGCGCTCGGCCTAGACGGAATTTCTACACTGATGCTGAACAGCTTGGATGTACCGGGTGTCGAGTACAAAACCCAGACCCTCAACTAGTCTCTGAGCACTCTCATAGTTTCAAATGTCTGGAAAATGGGCAGAGAGATACCCATACTGGAGTCTGGAAAGGACCAAACTAAATGAGTCGTACACACCGATCTCCCTTTTTCAACAAAGCCATCTTGAAGCTGGGTGACAGAAATCTATTCGAAGTTCGGCTGTTGAATCAAACGCTCTCTCTAGTTGCAAATGCAAATTTTGCCCATGAACATTCCACTAAGGCACAGGGGCAAACTTCTCACCAAAATATCATTTCAATGAAAAATTTCGACCAAATTTAGTTTCTGAAGAAATTTTTGTCAAAATTTGTTTTTGGATAAACGTAAATTTCTTTGGAAAATTTCACTTCTTTAAGGAATCATCGTCTAAGCTAAAACAGTTCAATGTACCTTAAAATCCATGCAGTTGTTGTTGGGTTCTACAGTTTTCAAAAAATAATGAAAATAAAATTTTAACTAACTGCCTGGTTCACTTACTTTGTGATCGATTTTCATTCTCCGTTGTGTCAAAACCAGCTGATTACATAAAAGAAAACAGATGTAGGAGTAAGTGACTCGACTCACTTGGGTAAAAAAAATTTAGTGAACCTGGCGGGAAAATTTTTTTTTTTCACCCAAGTGAGTCGAGTCACTTACTCCAACATATTTTTTTCTTTTATGTAATCAGCTGGTTTTGACACAACGGAGAATGAAAATCGATCACTTTCAGTGATACAAAGTAAGTGAATCAGGCAATTAGTAAACATATTATATTCATTATTTTTGAAAACTGTAGAACCCAACAACAGCTGCATGGATTTTGAGGCACATTGAACTTTTTAGCTTAGACGATGGTTGTAGATTTTGGTAATCAAAAGCTTATGAAACATACACTTCAGGCAGACAAATTCTTGCTGTGTTATCGTTTCAAGCTGTTTTTTACCCCTTCATCACATTCCTTTGATGCCTGATGGATGGCTAGCTGGTCATTGGTTTATATCGTTGCATGATCTCTCTTAAAGGTATTACCACCACCTACCTCTTATCATCATGATTGGTATGAGAGTGGTATTTGCATTTTAACCATAGATCTCCTTATGGACAGCAATGGCTGTTGTTGGGCGACCTCACCGACAACCAGAATACATCGCATCACATCAGATTGTTGGCATTCATACCTTTTGAGTGTAAAAGAGATAATCACACACGTCTTCTGTGTAACGAAAAACAGCAGACCGATTGACCGACCGACCAACAGAGCCAAAGCATTCACATCTCATCCATAGGCTCTCTCGAAGGCTTTCTTCCTATTGCTGCAGCACATGTGCAGTATTAACATGTTCGCGGGCATTTCCCGTCAAACGAGCTGCAAAGTTGTGACCTGCTATTTGTGAATTAAGATTGAAATCACAAGCAAAAGTTTCTCCGCCTCTTTGGAAATGTGGTGTGTTCCCCTCAAGACACAAATGTTCGATTATTATTTAATGCTTTCAGAGTTCTTTAACAGTCAAAAAAAAGGAGGAAAAAAGATGTACTGTGGATAGAGTACAGTGGTTGCCTTGGGAATATGAATACAAAAAGACAATTTAAAAGTTTAGGTATAACCAACAACTTATTAAGGAGTTACAAACATTTTAAGTTAAATATCATTCGACAGGGTGTGAACTCAGGCATTCTGCACAACAAGATTTCCCATCATCTCTTATACATAAAAATTAATTTGTGTTTGTTTGTTCCGTATAGACTCAAAAACGGCACAGATTGTGTAGGTTGGTCTGGAAAGAAACATAGACTATATAATTTGTTGACATCGGGAGGGGGCGGACCCTCCCCCTTACCCCAAAAGTACTACCCAAAAATAAAAGTGGACCGATCGAGACAATATGGGATTCAAATGAAATGTATTCAGGAGTAGAGAACGAATTTTATAATATAAATTGGGTTCAAGTAACTGGGGGGCCGCCCCAACCCCAAAACACCCTAAAATAGGTTTTTTAGACGAGCATAGGTTTGATATTGGAAGAGGGTGGACCTCCCCCGTTAACCCAAAAACACCACCCAAAATCAAAAGTGGACCCATAAGGACGATATGGGTATCAAATGAAAGGTGTTTTAGAGTAGAATATAAATATGACATTAAAAATTGGGTCCATATCAATATGGGGCTTAAATGAAAGGTATTAGGTAGTAGATAACGAATGTGGCATACAAAATCAGAATGAAAAGTAGGCGGTCACCCCATCCCCCCAAAACGCCCCAAATGGGCATATGACCCATGATTACTATATGTTTGTTCCGTAGAATCAAAACAAGGAAAAGATAGGGGTATACTAATTTAGTCATTCTGTTTGTATCTCCTCAAATAATCGTCTAAGACCCCACAATGTATATATATTCTTGATCGTCATGAAATTTTAAGTCGATCTAGCCATGTCCGTCCGTCTGTCTGTTAACTTCATTAACTTTCGAAGTAGTAAAGCTATCCGCTTAAAATTTTGCACAAATACTTTTTATAAATGGAGGTCGGTTGGGATTTTAAATGGGTCATATCGGTCCATGTTTTGATTTAGCTGCCATATAAACCGATCTGAAATTTTGGCTTCTTGAACGACTAGAGGGCGCAATTTCTATCCGATTTGGTTGAAATTTTGCATGAGGTGTTTTGTTATGATGCTAATTATGGTTTAAATTGGTCCATAACCAGATGTAGCTGCCATATAAACCGATCTGGGATCTTGACTTCTTGAACGACTAGAGGGCGCAATTCCTATCCAATTTGGCTGAAATTTTGCATGAGGGGTTTTGTTATGATTACCAATAACTGTACCAATTATGGTTTAAATCGGTCCATAACCTGATATAGCTACCATATAAACCGATTTGGGGTCTTGACTTCTTGAGCCTATAGAGGGCGCAATTTCGATCCGATTTGGCTGAAATTTCGCATGACGTAAAGGGGGATTTTTTTGAGGTTAGGATTTTCATGCATTAGTATTTGACAGATCACGTGGGATTTCAGACATGGTGTCAAAGAGAAAGATGCTCAGTATGCTTTGACATTTCATCATGAATAGACTTACTAACGAGCAACGCTTGCAAATCATTGAATTTTATTACCAAAATCAGTGTTCGGTTCGAAATGTGTTCATTCACCGTAACGTTGCGTCCAACAGCATCTTTGAAAAAATACGGTCCAATGATTCCACCAGCGTACAAACCACACCAAACAGTACATTTTTCGGGATGCATGGGCAGTTCTTGAACGGCTTCTGGTTGCTCTTCACTCCAAATGCGGCAATTTTGCTTATTTACGTAGCCATTCAACCAGAAATGAGCCTCATCGCTGAACGGTGAATGAACACATTTCGAACCGAACACTGATTTTGGTAATAAAATTCAATGATTTGCAAGCGTTGCTCGTTAGTAAGTCTATTCATGATGAAATGTCAAAGCATACTGAGCATCTTTCTCTTTGACACCATGTCTGAAATCCCACGTGATCTGTCAAATACTAATGCATGAAAATCCTAACCTCAAAAAAATCACCCTTTATTTCGTTATGACTTCTTGAGCCTATAGAGGGCGCAATTTCGATCCGATTTGGCTGAAATTTCGCATGACGTATTTCGTTATGACTTCCAACAACTGTCCCAATTATGGGACAGTTAAAAAATATTTAAATCGGTCAATAACCAGATATTGCTGCCATATAAACCGATCTGGGATCTTGACTTCTTGAGCCTCAAGAGGGCGTAATTATTATCCGATTTGGCTGAAATTTTGTACAACGGCTCCTCCCACGACCTACGACATACGTGTAAAATATGGTCTGAATCGGTATTTAGCCTGATACAGCTCCCATATAAACTGATCTCCCTATTTTACTTCTTGAGCCCCTAAAAGGCAAAGTTCTTATTCGATTTAGCTGAAATTTTACACAGTAACTTCTACTGTGGTCTCCAACATTCAATTCAATTAGCATAGCAATTCTTTTCTTTTATCCTTTGTTTATCTAAAAAGAGATACCGGGAAAAAACTCGACAAATGCGATCCATGGTGGAGGGTATATAAGATTCGGCCCGGCCGATCTTAAGACGCTTTTACTTGTTAGATATCGAATGGTGGCTGACCCTCCCTCTTCCTTATCCCAAAAACGCCACCAAAACCAAAAGTGGACTGATAGACACAACATAGGGTATTAGAGACTAAAAAATAAATATCGTATTAAATTTTGGGTCCATGTACCCAGCGGGCCGCCCCAACCCCAAAACTCCTCTAAACAGATATATCCGACGTTCCTATCAATATTGGACTCAAATGAAAAATATTCAGCAGTAGATTACAAATATGGCATACAAAATTAGGTCTATGTAATGGGAGGTCGCCCCACCCCTAAATACCCACAAATGGGCATATCAGCCGACAATGGCTATATGGGATTGAAATGAAAGATATTTGGGATTAGGTTAAAAATATGACATTGAGATTTGAGTTCAAGTCTAGGTGGCGCTTTTCCTCCTAAAAATACGTCGAATAGGTCAACTTACCCATTATGGCAATATGGGACTCAAATGAAAGGTATTTGAGAGTAGAAAACTAATTTGATATCCAATTTTGGGGGGTACGCCCTAAACAACCCCCTTAACTGAACTTTATTTCCGATTGTAGTAATATGGAGCTCAAATCAACGGTATTTGGGAGTAGAGAAAGAATTTGATATCTATTTTCAGGGCAAAGTGTCGGTGGCCGCCCCAGTCCCACAACACCTTCCAAACGGTTCATACTTACCGACCATGACAATATGGGGATCAAAGTAAAGGTATTTGGGAGTTGAAACGAATTTGATATGCATATTTGAGTAGAAATGTCTCCCCTAAAAAGCACTCCTCATCACCCTAATTTCAAAAATACCAGACCTCGGAGATTGGTAATGTGATTCGTTCAAAATTGTGTGCACTCTTACAGTCACCAAAAAAAAAAAGACATAGTATCTATTGTTGGGGACGGGTGCCGCGGGGGCTGCCCAAAACCCGCCAAATGGATATGTAGACCAATCACTACAATATAGAGCTTCGTGTTTGGGGAGACGCCCCACCCCAAAATACCTCCCTATTATATAAAAGCTATTTGGGATGGAAATTTATTGATTTTCGGGAAATTTATATTAATTTTCGGGTCAAAGCCCCTACGGTCCACCCCACCGTCAAACAGAACTTATTTACCGATCATGCCATTATGGGACTCATATGAAATGTTTCTGAAAGTAGAGCACTAATCTTATATTTACGTTAATGGCCAAGTGACCACCCCGAAATACCCCCTAAACCCGAAATATTTACCACGGTAATATGGGTCTCAAAATAAAGGCATTTGGGAGTTGAGTAAAAATTTGCCCTCGAACCAAGCAAGGGCAAACTCATACACATCAATGAGTGCTTTCCGATTCAAGTTGAGTTTATCAACGAAAGGGACCTTTTTTATAGCCGAGTCCGAACGGCTTGCCGCAGTGCGACACCTCATTTGGGAAATTTTTTTACATGACCTCGCAAATGTCTCCAGCATTAAGAGGGGATAACCATCGCTTTAAATTTTGTCCGAAGTTTTTGCTAGGATTCCAACGCAGGCGTTCAGCGTCATAGGCGGACATGGGCTGCAGTAGCACGAATTTGATATCCACATTCAGTGCGAAGTGTCCCCTCCCTAAAAAGATATTAGAGAGTTAAAGAAGGCGAATCGGAGCGGGCCTTGTCCAGTTAGTATTTCATATTTATGAGAATTTTTTTTTCAAAAATTTCATTTCTATAGTAAATTTTTTCAAAAATTAAAATTCTTTAGGAAATTTTTTTAAAATTTCATTTTTATATGAGTTTTTTTTTAAAAAATTTCATTTGTTGAGGAAATTTTGTCAAAATTTCATTTCTGGAGGAAATTTTGTCAAAATTGTATTACTTAAGTAATTTTTTTTCTAATATTTATTTACAGTGGTTTCTTTGGAAAAATGAATGCGGAGGACCATTTATTAAGGTTGAATATTCTGAACGCCGTATTAAGGAGTTACAAACATTTTAAGTTAAATATCACTCGACAGGATGAGAACCAGGCATCCAACACGACAAGATTTTCCATACTTTTTAAAAGTCTCATATTTATGATTAATTAATGATAAATTTCTTTGGGAAGTTTTTGTCAAAATTATTTTTCAAAATTTCATTTCTATAGGAAACATTGTCAAAATTTCGTTTCTATGAGAAATTTTGTCAAAATTTCATTTCTATAGGAAATTTTGTCAACATTTCATTTCTATAGAAAATTTTGTCAAAATTTCATTTCTATACCAAATTTTGTCAAAATTTCATTTCTATACCAAATTTTGTCAAAATTTCATTTCTATAGGAAATTTTGTCAAAATTTCATTTCTTTAGGAAACTTTGTCAAAATTTCATTTCTATAGGAAATTTTGTCAAAATTTCATTTCTTTAGGAAATTTTGTTATGTTTAAATTTTTGAAGGAAATTTTGTCAAAATTTCATTTCCATGGGAAATTTTGTTAAAAATTCATTTCTATAGCTATGGGAAATTTTGTTAAATAGTTTTTGTTCATAGGAAATTTTTTTCAAAATTTCATTTCTATGGGAAATTTTTTAAAAATTTAATTTCTATGGGAATTTTTTTTAAAAATTTAATTTCTGTGGGAAATTGTTTCAAAACTGTATTTCTATAGGAAATTTTGTCAAAATTTCATTTCTTAGGAAATTTTGTCAAAATTTAATTTTTATTGGCAATTTTGTCAAAATTTCATTTCTAAAGGAAATTTTGTCAAAATTTCACTTCTTTAGAAATTTTGTCAAAGTTTATTTTCTATAGGAAATTTTTTCAAAATTTCATTTCTTTAGGAAATTTTGTCAAAAGTTCATTTCTGTAGAAATTTGGCCAAAGTTTATTTTCTATAGGAAATTTTGTCGAAATTTTATTTCCATTGCAAATTTTTTCAAAATTTCATTTCTATAGAAATTTGTTGTTAAAATTTCACTTCTCTAGGAAATTTGGTTAAAGTTTATTTTCTATAGGAATTTTTTCTTAAAGTTTCACTTCTCTAGGAAATTTTGTCAAAAATTGATTTCTATACGAAATTTTGTCAATTTTGTCTTCTTTCACCACTGTGTAACACAAAAAACGTTCCACGACTGGGCAATAATCGCATTTTGAATGTTAACATGAAGTCCATTTCTCGCACGTAGCATTATCGTAGCGAGTACGTATGTCTGGCAAGGCAAATACTCCACACGTATCACAGGAAACTATGCTACGAGTACACGCAATTGCAGGTAAATATTCATATGTACCATCATCATATGTAATTTTACATGTTCCAGCAATACACATGCCTCCTCCTGTCCATGTCATTTATTTGGAATAATAAAAAAAAGTTAAATAAAATCATAAAACCAAAAAAATAAAATCATCCATTTTACTACCAAGGGGATCATTTGCGAGGAAGCGACCAATGTAGAGTTACCCGTTTACATATGTCTTCATACGACGAGTCAACTTACGTTGGTCATATACTCCATATGGATTTAAATGTGATATGAGCTTTCCGCAACCATAAGCTTTGGCGAGCACATACCATGGAGCCTCCTTTTAATAACTAACATTAGTTTGATTAAACGAGTATAAAGCCAGCCCTCCTTCGTTTTATGGCCATCCAAGCTGGGTCGGTCATATGCACGCAAATGCGAGTATGTTCCATGTTTCGGAGAGTGTGCATCATAAGGCTGTCCCAGCCCATGGAAATGCGTGCTCGAGTAATAAGACCTAAAAAGGGACCACGTCCATCGCCAAGTCCTTTGCCTAAAAAGGTGATTCAAATAATAATTCCTATGCTGCCAAGTTGATGGAAACCATGGATGTATCCAAGCGAATACCTTTGGATTGAAAACCAAACCTTTTACTCAAAGATTTGCTCAGGCACCTATAAATATAGTTCGTATAGAGTTAGAAGTGGTTAAGCGAAGTCTGCAAACAGTTGATGACAAAAGTTGTCGGACAAAAATGAAATGAAAATTGGACAAAATTTCCAATAAAAGGGAAATGTTAAAAAATGTCCTTTTGAAAGGGAGTTTAAACAAATTTTCCATAGAAATAAAATTTTGAAAACTTTTACAAAAAACTTAAGAATTAACAGAATTAACATTTTATCTAAATTTCCCATAGAAATGATGTGTTGACAAAATTTGCCATAGAATTCCAAAGTAATGAAATCTGAATAATGGGAAATTTTGCGAACTTTCCCATAGAAATGAAATCTTCAAAAATTTTACTAAGGCATAAAAAATTTGACAATATTGGACCTTTTCCAAAATTTCAATAAATGAAAATCCTGACAAACAAATCCCATAGAAATAAGTTTTTCATAAAATTTCTTATTGAACTTGGGAAATTTTCTTCCGAAGGTAGTTTTATTAAAATTTCATACTAAGGGAAATTTTGGTTAAATTCTCTAATAAGGGAAATTTTGGTTAAATTTCCTAATAAGGGAAATTTTGGTTATATTTCCTAATAAGGGAAATTTTGTTGAAATTCCACCCATTTCTATTAAGGGAACTTTAGTTAATTATTTCCTATTTGTTAAAATTTCCCAATGAAGGAAATTTTATTAAAATTTCCTAATGGAGAAAATTTTCTTAAATATTTCCTAATGAAGGAAATTTTGTTAAAATTTCCTAGTGAAGAAAATTTTGTTGAAATTTCCTAAAGAAGGAAATTTTGTTAAAATTTCCTAATGAAGGAAATTTTGTTAAAATTTCTTAATGGAGGAAATTTTGTTAAAATTTCCTAATGTAGGAAATTTTGTTAAAATTTCCCAATGTAGGAAATTTGGTTAAAATTTCCTACTGAGGGAAATTTTGTTAAAATTTCCTAATGAAGGAAATTTTGTTAAAATTTCCTAATGAAAGAAATTTTGTTAAAATTTCCTAATGAAAGAAATTTTGTTAAAATTTCCTAATGAAGACAATTTTGTTAAATATTTCTTAATGAAGGAAATTTTTGTTAAAATTCCATACAGCGGCAAATTTTGTAAAAAAAAATTAATGTTAAAATTTCTTATTGAAGGAAATTTTGTTAAAAAATTAAATTTCCGTCGAATTTAAAAATTTTTTCAAAAAAACCAATATTTTCTTGGGATGGCTGAAGCTGTACGGATGGGCTAAGGCCAATGAGCTTGACATAAAACCCAGAAAGACTGAAGTGATTCTTTTCAACTGGAGCAGGAAGTTGGGTGATTTTTAAGGGACCTGCCCTGGATGGGGTGGGCCCAAGTACTTGGCTTCTCTTCGGAAGCCAAGTACTTGGGTATGATTCCACAAGCAGATATTTTATCTCCTCTATTGTGGTTTTTGGAGATCAATGGTATTTTGAGGTCTCTCGGGAGGGAGAGGGTGAAGGTCGTTGCCTACGCTGACGACGTCGTCATCAAGCTGGATGGCCGTTTCCGCTCTACTATTAAGGACCTCGTTCAGGGAGCTTTGAGGAAGTTGTCCGGATGGGCGAGGGCTAACTGGCTTGGCATAAATTCCAGAAATACTGAAGTTGTTCTTTTCGCCAGGAGGAGGAAGTTGGGTATTTTTTGAGGGACCTGACCTGGACCGGGTGGAGCTAACGCTCTCTTCGGAGGCTAAGTAATTAGACATGATTCTTGACCAGGAACTAATTTGAAGAAGAAACGTCGAAGAAATGGTCAATTCTCAGATATGGTTTTTTGGGTAGAAGATACAGCGTAGCGCGGCAGTACTAATCTATGGGGCAAGAATAAGTGTCCCGAGAGAGGTGCTGAATGACATTCTTGATCTTATGCCTTTGCAGCTATATGTTGGACTGAAGGAATCAGCTACAGTGTGTTTCTCTAACTTTTGAAATTTTTCTGTTCTGCGGGGGGATGATGTTGCGGCGTGGCAACATGCGGCGCGACTATTTACATACCAGGAGAGTCCTTCCTTGATGATGGGCTGGAAGACATATTCCCGAAAGGGATCTCTGGATTAGGGAACCCTGCCCTTCCCGGGACGCCCTGTATACACGAATGGTTGTAATATTGGTTGGAGCATTGGCGCTGGAGTCTTAATTGAATTCCTTAGAGTCAAGAATTCAATGAAGACTCTCGCAGGCGGAGGTCTTTGTGACGGCACTGAAGGCGATGTTGATGCAAGAGCTGCGGCCCGATCAGACTATCATAATATACGTGGACAGTTAGGCGGCCCTCAAGGCTTTGGCGTCGGGCCGCGTGAGCTCAAAACTGGTAAGAAGATGCAAAGAACTTCTTCGAACCATGAGAAGGGCTGCCAAGTTCTGATGGGTCCCAGGCCATCAAGGTGTGGCGGGCAACGAAACGGCAGCCGAGCAGCTCGCTGATTGCTGGAGATCTTGTTATGGAAGGCGTGGGCTTGTGCTGTTAGCTGTAGGGTGACAAAGGGCCCAGGACGTCGCTTATCCCGGGGTTATGAGAGTATGACTTAGGACTGCTAATAGGAGTCCTGATTGGTCAATGCAACGTCAGGTCATTGGCGTCGCACTGGGTGCAAGGAGAGGCAGTCTTTTGCAGGATGTGCGATGACGAGGAGCAGTTGGAGACCGTCGATCACCTGTTGTGTCACCGCCCCGCAATTGCGAGGAGAAGACATAGGATAATGGTTAAATAAATCTTTCCTAGCCAGGATTCCTTACAGGTTCTTACCCCTTTGGGCATTCTGGAATTCTGTAGAGGCCGGAATTGGCTGACTGGACCATACCGGTCAGTTTTTTCCAGTATTATGCGACTAGGATAGTTTACCCCCGTAGGATGGTAAGGATGGAATGACTATCCTAGTCATTCCGTTTGTAACACCTCTAAATAATGATCTGCGACCCCATAAAGTATATATATTCTAGATCGTATCGACATACTGATTCGAACTAGCCTTGTCGGTACGTCCGTCCGTTCACGAAATCACGATAGCGGTCGAACGCGTAGTCGCTTGAAATTTTGCACAGCAATTTAATATTGATGTAGGTCATTGGGGATTGCAAATGGGCCATATCGGTTCAGATTTGGATATAGCTTCCATATAAACTGATATCCCGATTTGATTTCTTGGGCCCCTGGAAGCCGCAATTTTCATCCGATTTGGCTGAAATTTTATATGTGGTGTTTCGTAATGACCTGCAATATCTGTGCCAAGCACGGTTCAAATCGGTCTTTAACCTGATATAGCTCCCATATAAACCGATCTCCCGTTTTGACTTCTTGAGCCCCTGGAAGCCGCAATTTTTATCCGATTTGGCTGAAATTTTGTGTGTGGTGTTCCGTAATGACTTGCAACGACTGTGTCAAGTACGGTTCAAATCGGTTTATAACCTGATATAGCTCCCATATAAACCGATCTCCCGATTCGACTTCTTGAGCCCCTGGAAGCCGAAATTTTCATCCGATTTGCCTGAAATTTTATATGTGGTGTTTCGTTATGACTTTCAACAACTGTGCCAAGTACGGTTGAAATCGGTTTATAACCTGATATAGCTCCCATATAAACCGATCTCCCGATTCGACTTCTTGAGCCCCTGGAAGCCGCAATTTTCATCCGATGTGTCTGAAATTTTATATGTGGTTTTCCGTTTTGACTTTCAATAACCGTGCCCACTACGCTTCAAATCGGTCTTTAACCTGATATAGCTCCCATATAAACCGATCTCCCGATTTGACTTCCTGAGCGCTTACAAGCCGCAATTTTTATCCAATTTGGCTGAAATTTTGCATGTGGTGTCCAGTCATAACTTCTAACAACTGTGTCAGGTACGGTCCAAATCGGTCTATAACCTGATATAGCTTCCATGTAAACCGGTGTATCGATTATCCTTGATCGGTTCCTAGAAGCTTTAACATTTTGATCTAAATCCATGGTAGTGGGTTCCCAAGATTCGGCCCGGCCGAACTTAGCACGCTTCTACTCATTCTGTTCTTGTATCGTTCTATGTTTATAATTTGTTCCTATTTTCTTCTCTTCTACTTTCTTCTAGGGTGAACACAAGTTACCTAAGGTCTCCGAGTGAAGCAGCTAGTAATTGAAGTTGCTAGTCGCTTGCCCTCCAACCTAACCTAACCTAAATTTCTTAGAAAAATAAATGTTTTAATTTCCTATATACGCAATTTTTGTCTTGATGACGAAAACTTTTGCCCTTCACCATAAGTAGCAATGATCTCTTGGTAGACTTTCTGGTCCCCGTTCTTGGTAAGCCAAAGAACTGTCACACTTTCAATCATAATTCAGCTGCTGTGAATTTTTTTCCCCCATTTTCATCATCATCCATTCGTCAATGTGCTCGATAGTCAGTCAATGATGATAGTTATGAGGATGAGCATGATTCCCGATATGTTTCCTTAATTTTGGTTAGCTTTTGCCCGAGAGTAAGGAAACATATCGGTTTCTATCTTGGCACATACTTACTTAGATGCCAACAACATGACAGCGTTCGTGTCAGTATTGGAAGCAGGGGAAACAAACGTTTCGATTATTGAAAACAACACGTTCATCCACTTCACGTATTGAGGGCGTAGACTTAATAACGAGACTTCTTTTGGGGGGTTTACATTTATGCTTGGTCGAGTATGCTTTCGCAACCATCCATGGCTGACGAATATGATGATGATGATGCTGATGTTGGGGATGGTGACCTAAGTGTTGTTGGGCTATGGATGGATGTATGACTGTGAGCTTGCTACAAGTGGAGCTCTCTCACATTATGGCACGTTTACCTGGTCTAAGTGCAAATGTGGTTTATGATTGTGCAACATCCATTCAAACATACACACCTTCTCAATGTGGCTTGCAGATGTTGCTTCTTTTCCCACATTGTTGAGATATGGCGGCAGCGTAGCTTACAGTTCATTCTTAGCTTAGGCAAAGAAAATGTTAAAAACTTTTTATTAACCCAAAAATGTATTTTCGTTTGGTTGGGTAGAAAAGATTTTAAGTGTTAGAATTCTTACCCTAAAATTTTCACTTTTTCAATATCAGAGTGCTATCTCTCTTTTATTCCCTTTTCCTCAGTTTATCAAGTGTCACAAGGATTTTTCGAATGAGATAATGTGCACTTACAACTTCAACTCATCCGCCTCATATTGTGGCCGTCCTCCAAATCCAAAACGGAGAGGGAGATATGCTCGAAATGCTCACGACATTTGTCACCAATTAATGAGTGGGTAATGTGTGCGCCTACTATCCCCAGCCTCCACACATACACACACACACAAGGTATGCGTCTTCTTTGTCTCGTTTACTTCTGGCAATAGGTACCAAGCCAGGGAAAAGACGACCTCACAACACGAGAATTCCCATGAATTTGCAACCACCCAAAACTAATTAGCGCCCTGGGCGCATATCTGTCATCACCACGTTGAGATGGAGCACAAGTTGATATTCCTTTGCACCACAAGCCATAGAGGATTATTTCAGTATGGTATTGAGCATCAATGAGTAGGGGAATTAAAAAATAAGTAAAATTATAAATATAAAAATAACTTTAAATAAACAATGAAAAAAAAAAAATAAAACAATTTAATTTTGATTGGTTTGATTTTGAAATAAAATTTCTTTGAAATTTTCTATTAATTTATTTATTCACCTATTTAAAAAATTTCCGGAAATTTTTTGAAAATTCTCCATTAATTTTTTAATTTATCCAATTAGAAAAATTATTGAAATTTTAAGAAATTTTCAACTAATTTTGTACACAACTTCAAAAAAAATTTTATTGCCCAAAAAGGCTAGGTTTTTTCAAAAAAAAAAAAAAAAACACAGTCAGAGCGTGCTAAGTTCGGCCGGGCCGAATCTTATATACCCTCCATCATTGATCGCATTTGTCGAGTTCTTTGCGCGGTATCTCTTTTTAGACATACAGCGGTCAAAAAAAGTATTCATCATTCAATGTTTTTTTTTTAATAAGTCTACAAAAGACAATTGGAATAAAAACATATTAAACTAATGATGCAGTAGTGCTTGTGTGATATATATGTACACAATTTCATTGTTTTTAAAGAAAAAAATAGTATTTATTGGAACAAAAAGGACCATTTTACAGCTGAACACAAAAAATTAAACAAAAAAAGTATTCATCATTGCAAAAAAACAAAAAAATAAATAACATAATTTAAAAAAATTAATACTTTGTTATTCGACCACCGCGTCTTATAACTTCTTTTAAACGGTTTGACATCGATTGGACTAATTTAGCGGTTATATTTTGGTCTATATTAGTCCATTCCTCCATTATCACCTGTTGCATTTGACTCTTGCTCGAAAAATTGCGCGTTCTCAATTTGCGTTCGAGATGTTCCCAAAGATGTTCAATTGGGTTCAAGTCGGGACTTTGAGGAGGAGTTTTAATGACTTTGGGGCAGTTATACAGCATCCACATCTTGGTATTTAAAGCAGAATGTTTGGGGTCATTATCTTGATAATATTGAAAGTTATTACCAAGCCCAAGTTTTACCGCACTATCTTTTAAATTCCTCTTTAAAATGTCAATGTAATACTTATGATCCATTACTCCATTAATAATTTCAAGATTTCCCGCTCCTGAAGCCGCCATACACCCCCAAACCATTAAACCACCTCCACCATGTTTTACAGTAGCAACTGTGTTTCGTTCTTCAAGCTCTGTATTTGGTTTTCTGTACACTATGACCTTTCCATCGCACCCAAAAAGATTAAACTTGCTCTCGTCTGCAAAAATGACTGTTTTCCAAAATGATTCGGGCTGTTTTACATACATTTTTGCGAAGTTTAGCCTTTTCACTCGGTTTATTTTATTTATAAAGGGCTTCTTACGTGCAGTTCTTCCTCTGTAACTATGCCTTTTGAGTGTATTTCGAATTGTTTGTGTAGTAACTTCCTTCCCTAAATATTCCATAGTGTTTTTACGAAGAATGGTCGCATTTGTCTTCGGAGTTTTCTGAACTTGCCGCACTAGCCAACGCACATCTCCAACTGAAAGTGCTTTTGGTCGACCAGATCTTGGTTTATTGTCAACAGTTTTCGTTTCTGTCCACTTTCTGATGATGGATTGTATAGTAGATCGTGGTCTATTTAATATTTCACTGATAGTTTTTTGAGTTAAACCATTCCTGTGGTGTTTTAAACTTTTTAAATCAAAACTTTTACCTCATCAGAAACCTCGTTTTGCTTACGACCCATTTTGACAAAAACTATATTTTCAATGAAATTAAATATTTGCTGTCAAGGGCAAAGCCTCCTTTACTAAATAAAACAGAAAAGGGGGATTCCCAAATAATATTTGAATTTGACTTTGATGATAGCACATCAATGATGAATACTTTTTTTGTTCTGTTTTTGGTGTTATTATATAAAATTGCATTTTTTGCGCTAATTAAATTTATTTTTTGAATTTATTTTAAAACATATTACGAAAAATAAACTGTTGCATAAAACTGCATTATTTGTTTACTTTAAATTTTCTTCAATTACCCAAAATAAGTGAATTTATTATCAATTTTGCTAATGATGAATACTTTTTTTGACCGCTGTACATAGAATATTGAATAAGAACTGTTATGCTTTTGGAGCTATATCAAGTTGTCACTGTGCAATATTTCAGTTCATTCGGATAAAAATTGTGCCTTGTAGGGGCTCAAGAAGCAAAATCGGGAGATCGGTTTATATGGGAGCTGTATCAAGCTATTGATCGATTCAGACCATATTAGACACGTATGTTGAAGATCATGAGAGAAGCCGTTGTACAAAATTTCTACCAAATCGGATGAGAATTGCGCCCTCTAGAGGCTCAAGAAGTCAAGATCCCTGATCGGTTTGTATGGCAGCTATATCAGGTTATGTAGTGATTTAGGCCATACTTAGCACAGTTATTGAAAGTTATAATAAAACACTTCGTGCAAAATTTCAGCCAAATCGGAAGAGAATTGCGCGCTCCATTGGCTCAAGAAGTCAAGATCCAAGATCGGTTTATATGACAGCTACACCAGATTATGAACCGATTTGAACCATACTTAACACAGTTGTTGGAAGTGCTACCAAAACACTACGTGCTAAATTTCAGTAAAATCGGATAAGAATTGCGCCCTCTAGAGGCTCAAGAAGTCAAGACCCAAGATCGGTTTATATGGCAGCTATATATGGCAGCTATATACTTAGCGTAGTTGTTGGAAGTGCTACCAGAACACTACGTGCAAAATTTCAGTTAAATCGGACGAGAATTGCGCCCACTAGAGGCCCATGATCGGTTTATATGGCAGCTATATCAAGACATGGACCGATGTAAACCATACTTAGCGTAGTTGTTGGAGGTGATAGCAAAACACTACGTGCAAAATTTCAATAAAATCGGATAAGAATTGCGCCTTCTAGAGGCTCAAGAAGTCAAGACCCAAGATCGGTTTATATGGCAGTTATATCAAAACATGGACCGATTTTGCCCATTTACAATACTAACCGACCTACACTAATAAAAAGTATTTTTGCAACATTTCAAGTGAGCTTTACTCCTTCGAAAGTTAGCGTGCTTTCGACAGACAGACGGACGGACGGACACACGAACGGACGGTCATGGCTAGATCGACATAAAATGACATGACGATCAAGAATATATATACTTTATGAGGTCTAAGGCGCATATTTCGAGGTGTTACAAACAAAATGACGAAATTAGTATACCCCCATCCTATGGTGGAGGGTACAAAAAAAAATATCGAAAAAAAAATTTGACCAGTCGGGGGACATGAACCTGGTTTTCCGAGTTCTTTAGTGGCATGTGCGTAGTAAATCTAAGCAATTGAAATTTGCACAAATACATCCTATTAGTCTATATGGGCCATGGGCCTTCCATATTATACCCGATTATACTTTTTGAGCATCTAGAGAGCGCAACTCTTATTTGATTTGGCTGAAATGTTGTATTATGACATTTTCTATGACGTTGAACAGAGGTGCCAAGTTTGGTTCGAATCGGTCCGAAACCTGATATAAACGAAACCCCATATAAACTGAACTCCAGATTATACTTCTTGAGCCTATAGAGAGCACAATACTTATCAGATTTGAACAACGGCTTCTCCTATGACCTTTAACATACGTGTCAAATATGGTCTTAATTGGTCCATAATCTCATAAAGCTGCCATCCATATAAACCGATCTACAGATTTTACTTCTAGAGCTGAAAATTTTCAGAATGACTTCTACTATAGTTTCCAGTATCCAAACCAAGTATGGTCCGAATCGGTCCATAATCTGATATAGTTCCAAAAGCATAGCAGTTCTTACCCATTATCCTTACCTGTCAACTGTACTTGGTACGGTCCAAATCGGTCTATAACCTGTGCTAAGTACGGTCGAACCCAGTCTATAACCTGATATAGCTCCCATGTAAATCGATCTCCCGATTTGATTTCTTGAGTCCTTACAAGCCACAATTTTTGTTCGATTTGGCTGAAATTTTGTATGTGGTGTTCTGTTGCGACGTCCAACAACTATGCCAAGTACGGCTCAAATCGGTCTATAACCTGATTAGCTCCCGTATGAACCTATCTCCCGATTTGACTTCTTGAGTCCTTACAAGCCGCAATCTTTGTCCGTTTTGGCTGAAATTTTGCATGTACTGTTCTGTTACGGCTTTTAAGAACTGTACTAGGTAAAGTCCAAATCGGTCTACAATATAACCTGATATAGCTCCCATATAAACCGATCTTAGGAATTGACTTCTTGAGTCCTTACAAGCCGCAATTTTTGTTCGATTTGGCTGGAATTTTGCAAGCGATGTTCATTTACGACTTCCAACAACTGTGCCGAGTACGGTTCAAATCAGTTTATAAACTGATATAGCTCTCATATAAACGGGTCTCTCGATTATCCTTGTTCGGTTCCTGGAAGCTTTCATTTTTGCTCGTTTGACAGAAGTTTGGTATCTAATAGAATAAAATTATGCCCTTCAACTAAAATTATTTTGTATAAATTTTCAGCAGAACTCATAATGGTGGGTTCCCAAGATTTGGCCCGGCCGAACTTAGCACTCTTTTACTTGTTGTACCCACCACCGTAGGATAGGGGGTATATTCATTTAGTCATTCCGTTTGCAACACATCGAAATATCAATTTCCGACCCTACAAAGTATATGTATATATTTCGGATCGTTGTAAAATTCTAAGACGATTTAACGATGTCCGTGAGTCAAAAAATCAAAAATTGAGATATTGAGCTGAAATTTGGCACAGATACGTCTTTTGATGCACGCCGGTTAAGTTCTTGAACGGGTCAAATCGGACCATATTTGGATATAGTTGCAATATAGACCGATTTTTCGATAAAGGGTCTAATGCCCAGGGTCTAAACTTTATTTTTTATCCGATTTTGCTGAAATTTGAAACAGTGAGTAGTTTAAGGCTTCCCGAGAACTGACCTAAATATGGTTAAGATCGGACTATATTTAGATATAGCTGCCATCTAGACCGATCTCCCGATAAGGGGGTCTGAAGGCCATTAAAGCTTTATTTGCAACAGTGCTTTATTTTAAGCCTCCCAACATCTGACCCAAATATGGATCAAATCGGCCCATATTTAGATATAGCTGCCATATAGACCGATCTCCCGATAAAGGGTCTGAAGCCCATAAAAGCTTTATTTATTAGACCATTTCGCTGAAATTTAAAACAATGGGTTATTTTAAGCGTCCTGATATCTGACCCAAATATGGATCAGATCGGACTATATTTAGATATTGCTGCCATATAGACCGATCTCCCGGTAAAGGGTCTAAAGCCCATAAAAGCTTAATTTATTAGCTGATTTCGCTGAAATTTAAAACAGTTGGTTATTTTAAGCCTCCCGACATCTGACCCAAAAATGGTTCAGATCGGACTATATTTAGATGTAGCTGCCATATAGACCGATCTCCCGATAAGGGGTCTGAAGGCCATTAAAGCTTTATTTTTTATCCGATTTCGTTGAAATTTGCAACCGTGCTTTATCTTGAGCCTCCCGACATCTGACCCAAATATGGATCAAATCGGTTCATATTTAGATATAGCTGCGAAATAGACCGATCTCCCGATAAAGGGTCTGAAGCCCATAAAAGCTTAATTTATTAGCTGATTTCGCTGAAATTTAAAACAGTGGGTTATTTTAAGCCTCTTGACATCTGACCCAAATATGGTTCAGATCGGACTATATTTAGACCGATCTCCAGATAAAGGGTCTGACCCCCTAAAAGGCTTTATTTTTTAACCGATTTCGCTGAAATTTGAAACAGTGAGTACTTTTACGCCTCCCAACATAGGACCCAAATATGGTGCAGATCGGACTATATTCAAATATAGCTGCGATATTCAGATATAGCTCTATTTATTATCCGATTTCGTTTTAGGTCTCCCGACGTCCGTCCCAAATATGGTTTGTATCAGACAATATTTAGATATAGCTTCCATAAAGAGCGATAAAGGGTCCGAAGGCCATAATAACTTTATTTTTTATTCGATTTCGCTGAAATTTGAATTTGAAACAATAAAATATTCGCTCAACTTTCTATTTGTTTGAGGCTCACGATAGTTTGTCCGAGCTTCTAAACTGGTTCCCAGGGTTGAAAAAATGTTTCCACATTTTCTGAGGTTTTACATTTTCTTCATGCCATAAGAATTTTTTCTTCAACAAATGCATTTGAAATAATCTTTTAGTTCAATGCTTCACTTATTTTAGAATACCTTAAACCCTATTCGTCATGCTTTGAATGGAATAATACAAATAAAATCCGACAACCAAAAACACAAAATATTTTATTTTAGATATTTGCCGGATGGAATCCCATACATTTTATTTCACGATTTCGCGCAAAAGCTCATCAATAGGGTCACAGAGCAAATCCTTTGCCAGATTCGATTTTCTCCCTCACCACTTTTGGGTGGGTGGGTGTGAGCCATTTGTGGTTGGATAATATTAACAACACCGAAGGACAGACAGCAAAAAAAAAGAAGAAAAAACAACAACAAATGGGGTGATTTGGGCTATGGCAAATGGACTTGTTGTGTGTGGAGATGCCTAGCTGGCTGGTTCGATCGTTTGGCTGGTGGTGGGGGTTGACTGGGTGGGGAAGTAAGGCAGGAAGGTTGGTTGGCAGGCTAGCAGGCTGGCTGGCTGGCTGGTGGAGCTCAAAGCTCACAAATGTTAATAAATCTTATTTTTATCATTGGGCAATAAATAGTGAATTTTTTAGCCATTGCCAATTTATGACCATTATTTATGTACCACAAGGTACCAATCGTTAAAAACTCGAATCATTTTATTTTTGCCCGCTGTTACTACTCCAATACATGTGGTTGTTGTTATTGTGGCAGTGGCTGCTGTTGTTGTACTTGTTCCATTTTACAACGCTGGCGAACTACGTAGGACACCAAGTCAAGTATCCTGACACCACAAACGTATTTAATCGGAATGTGTTGTTGTCGTTGTCGTTGTTACTGGTGATTTGACAACAAAATTTGCTCAAATAGAATTTACACCTGAAATTTACACGAACTGATTTGGTTTTATTTACCTGGAATTGTTGATGTTTATGCTGATGATGTTTTTTTGATGTTGCCCAAAGAACATTCTCGCCATGATAAAGTGTTTAATGATGTTGTACTTGTATTTGACATGAATAGGTATTGACTGAAACTGTAATTTTTAGGGAAGAGGAATACGTATAACTAGGAGGATAAGCAAAAGCCTTACGAACCTAAGAATATACCCGATTCGTAGCATACATAAAATCAGAGAAGTCTAAAATTTGCCTGTTTATGAGGAGGACGAAGGTGGGTCAATTTGCGGAGGAACGTTTTATTAGCAGAACGATTTCAATGTGCGAGTAAATGCAAATTTGACCATGGCAAACTTTTCACATATCAATGAGTGCCGTCCGATTAAAGCTCAATGATAAGGTACCTCATTTTTATAGCCGACTCCTAACGGAATGTCACAGTGCGACACTTCCCACATTCCACCAGCATTAGAAGGGGATAGCCACCGATGACAATTTTTAAACCCACCATATGAAGGGGGTATACAAATCTAGTCATTCTCTTTGTAAAACCTCAAAATATTGATCTGCGACCCCATAAAGTATATATATTCTGAATCGTCTCCATATTCTTAGTCGATCTAGCCATGTCTGTCCGTCCCCCCGTCCGTAGAAATCATGATACCGGTCGAGCGCGTAAAGCTAGCCGCTTGACATTTTTCACAGATTTTCATCGTAATTTTCATCCGATATGGCTGAAATTTGGAAGAAGCAAAAAGGCGTTAAGTTCGGCCGGGACGAACTCTGGATACCCACCACCTCTGGTATATATGTAAACCACCTTTCGTCAAAATCTGGCGAAAAATTAAAACCTTATGCCCCATAGCAGCTATATCGAAATATGTTCCGATTTGGACGATTTGGCCCAACACAACTCACTGTCCCAAATTTTGGCAACATCGGACAATTAATGCGCCTTTTATTGGCCCAAACCTTAAATCTAGAGATCGGTCTATATGCCAGCTATATCCAAATCTGAACCGATCTGTACCATATTGCAGAAGCATGTCGAGGGGCTTAACTTAACTCACCGTCCCAAATTGCGGCGACATCGGACAATAAATACGCCTTTTATGGGCCCAAAGCCTTAAATCGAGAGATCGGTCTATATGACAGCTATATCCAAATCTAGACCGATCTTAGGAATAATGTCAAAGGGCCAAACACAACTCACTGTCTCAAATTTCAGCAAAATTGGATAATAAATGTGGCTTTATGGGCCTAAGACCCTAAATCGGCGGGTCGATATATATGGGGGTTCTATGAAGATATAGTCCGACATAGCCCACCTTCGAATTTAACCTGCTTATGGACAAAAAAAGAATCTGTGCAAATTCTCAGCTCAATATCTCTATTTTTAAAGACTGTAGCGTGATTTCAACAGACAGACGGACAGACGGACGGTTATGGCTAGATCGTCTTAGATTTTTACACTGATCAAGAATATATATACTTTACAGGGTCGGAAATGGATATTTCGATGTGTTGCATACGGAATGACAAAATGAATATACCCCCATTCTTCGGTGGTGGGTATAAAAAATACTTGAATTATGACTTTTAACATCCATGCCAAATATGATCCGAATCGGTTTATAAACAGATATAGCCTCCATATAAACTGATCCCCAGATTTGACTTCTTGAGCTCTTAGAAGCCTCTATTTTCATTCAATTTGGCACAGTTATCGATGGTCACAACAAAACACTTGATGCGAAATTTCAGCCGTATCGGCCATAGTTTCTTCCTTTAGCGGCTCAAGAAGACAAGACCGGGTATTGTTTTATATGGCAACTATATCAGGTTATGAGCCGATTTGGACCATAATTGGTATTTTGTCATAACAAAATACCTCATGCAAAATTTCAGCCAAATCGGAGAAGAATAGCGCAGGATCGGTTTATATGGCAGCTATATCAAAACATGCACCGATTAAGCCCATTAACAATCCTAACCAACTCACACTAAAATGGAGTATTCGTTCAAAATTTCAAGTGCCTTACTTTATTCCTTCGAAAGCTGGCGTGCTTTCGGCAGATGGACGGACTGGGCTAAATCGACTTAGAATGTCAAGACGGTCAAGAATATATATTAAGGGTGATTTTTAGCTATTATCTGTTTTGCAACACTGGTTTAAACAGCTCACGCACGTTTCGTGTTTTGTTTCACTGCCAAACATCTTCAGTTTAGTCTATAATTCAACCATGAATCGCCTTACAAACGAGCAACGCTTGCAAATTATTGAATGCGTATTCTGTTAAGAAAGTTCATCGCGCTATTCTGACCATTTTATAGTCAATTCAATCGACCCACTGAAGCGGCTATTAGGGCTATTGTGATTAAATTTAGCATCAAATTTACATTTTTGGACATTAAACCAACAACACGCTTACGTAGAGTGCGAACTGAAGAAAATATCGCAGTTGTATCGGCCAGTGTTAATGATGACCATCAATTATCGATTCGTCCTCGTTCGCAGCAATTGGGCCTCTGTTACTCAACAACGTGGAAAATTTTGCGGAAGGATTTAGGTGTAAAACCTTTCAAAATACAGCTGGTGCAAGAATTGCAACGCAGAATTGTTGGTGAATTAGCTCATAGAAAGTTGGCCATAGATTCACTTTTTTTTATCGAAAAATTATGTTCAGCGACGAAGCCCATTTTTGGTTCAATGGGTACGTAAAAAAGTAGAATTGTCGATTTTGGAGTGAAGATCAGTCAGAAGCATTGCAAGAGCTACCAATGCATTCGGAAAAAGTCACATTTTGGTGCGGTTTATGGGCTGATGGCATCATTGGACCGTACTTCTTCAAAGATGATGCGAATCGTAACGTAACTGTGAATGGTGAGCGCTATCGTGAGATGATATCTAACTTTTTTTTGCCTAGAATATAAGTGATTGACTTGCATGACATGTGGTTTCAACAAGACGGTGCCATATGCCGCGCAGCACGCGTAACAATGGACAAGTTCGGTGAACATTTTATTTCACGTTCGGGACCGATGAATTGGCCACCTAGATCGTGCGGTTTAACGCCTTTAGACTATTTCTTGTGTGGCTATTTTAGAGCTCATGTCTATACATACAAGCCCGCTTCAATTGACGCATTGGAAGACAACATTGAAGCATTTATTCGTGAGATACCGGCCGAAATGTTGAAAAGGGTATGTCAAGATTGGACTAAACGGATGGACCATTTGAGGCAAAGACACGGTCAACATTTGCTTGAAATAATCTTCAAACATTAAATGATATGGACCGTATTACCGATTCAAATAAAGTATTCATCCATTTTTCTGCATTTTATTAACTCTTTTTGAAAAACATTCCTATAGGTCTTAAAAAATCACCCTTTACATTGACGGGTCTCAGATCAATATTTCGATATGTTACCAAGGGAATAACCAAATTAGTTAAATCAGTTTAATGACCCCATTGTGCGTGCACCTCTTTGAAAAGAAGTTTTCACAGCGGATATAAGTCGTCTTTTTAAGTTGGTTCTGAGAGTTAAATGCTAGAATTAAAATTCAACATGGAAAACGTAAATAATTAAAACTCATAATTAAATTTGGGAAATAATAACTTTAAGTCTAAAAAGAGACTAAATTTAAAATCGCATCAATGTACTTTATAGGGTGATAATTTATTAAACCAACAACCCTCATATCAAATTACAAAGAAGACACAACTACACGTTTGCTGCTATTATTCCGCCTGTCGTTGGTTGCTTTGTCATACTTTGGAGCTGGCAAATGCCATATTTAAGTTGCGACGCCTGCGAAGTTCATTAGCATGGTCACGTGTTGAGGATACACGGTGACATATCCGGCACAGCTCATGGACCACAATGGCACTCACTCCAATGCAGACAGTAGTCAGGGACTTCAGTGTGAAGAGCCATAATTTGTAGACCACGTGTCACTGTCTGTTTTACCTTCATCCATTTAATATTGGAAATAAAGTAAATCAGAGTAAAAGGTAGGAGTAAGTAGACAATTGTTTGACTGTTATATTGCCCAATGTTCATTCCATTTAAAACTTTTAAAGAATGCTACGAATACTCCAAAAAATACACCTGAAAAATATTTCACTTATAAATGTGTGGCGTTGACTAGAGAACTGCAAGCGGTGATATTCTTCTGATTTGCGGTATACTTATAAAAATGCGGTGTAGTATCTATGGCCAACACAACTGATGCGGTGTTATGTTAAACACACAACAACACGATCGTATGAATACTCATTAGGTGATGACTCTATTACCTCATATCCCTGTATTATATTTTGAAGAGTTTTTACTTAAGATTAGGTAAAATCTTACACATAAGGTGTTAAAAAAAAAACATCGCGCACAAAATTTTCACAAAAATTAAATTTTAAAGTGGTGGCCGGGCCGAATCTTATATACCCCTTCACCATGGATCTCATTTGTCAAGTTCTTTGGCCGATATCTCTTTATAGACAAACAAAAGATAATGGATAAGAATTGCTAGGTTATTTCAGCTATACCAAGTTATGAACCGATTGGGGTCATATTTGGTTTGGCTGTTGGAGACCAAAGTGGAACTCATTGTGCAAAATGTTAGCCAAATCAGATAGGAATTACGCGCCATAGTGGCTCAAGAAATAAAATTGAGAGAACTGTTTATATGGGAGTTATGTCAGGTTATTTAGGCCACATTTAACACGAATGTTAAGTGTCATTCAAGAAGTCGTAGTGCAAAATTTCAGCCAAATCGAATAAGAATTGCTCCCTCTAGAGGCTCAAGAAGTAAAATCGGGAGATCGGTTTATATTGGAGCTATATCAGGTTGTGGACCGATTTTGACCGTACATATCGTTCAACAAAATTGCAAATATTCCAAAGAACATTCCACTAAGGGGCAAACTTCTCACATGTCAATGAGTGCAGTCCGAATCAAGTTTAAGCTGAATGATAAGCGGACTCCTTTTTATAGCCGAGTCCGAACGGCGTGCCGCAGTGCGACACTTCTTTGGAAGGAAATTTTATATCGCGGACATGCTAACCTCTGCGCTACGGTGGCCTCCTAGCGCTAAACACTTCATGCAAAATTTCAGCCAAATCGTATAATAATTGCGCCCTCTAGAGGTTCAGGATGTCAAGATCCGAGATCGGATTGTAAAGGAGCTATCTCAAGTTATGAACCGATACGAATCATACTTGGCACAGTTGTTAGAAGATGGAACAAAATACTTCATGCTAAATTTCACCCAAATCGGATAATAGTTGCCCCCTCTAGCGGCTCAAGAAGTTAAAATCCGAAATCGATTTATATGGGAGCTATATCAGGTTATAAACCGATTTGAACCATACTTTTGATGGAGTCACGAATTAAGGCCCATTTCCCTCTACGACGCATAGTTTAGGAGATACAGCCATTTTACAGCCATTGCCACAGTTGGTGGTGGTCATACTAAAGCACATGAAGCTTTGGTATGGTCAAATCGGATAATAATTGCGCCCTCTATCGGCTCAAGAAGTAAAGATACGAAATCAGTTTATATGGGAGCTATATTAGATTACAAACTGATTTGAGCCATACAGGCAGAGTTGTGGGAGGTCAAAATAAAACACATGGTGCAAAATTTCTGTCAAATCGGAAAAAAATGCGCCCTCTAGAGGCTTAAGAAGTCAAGACATAAGATCGGTTTATATGGCAGCTATAATATGTAGAACATGGACCGATTTGACACATTCTAATAAGAAGTATTTGTGTAAAATTTCAAGCGCCTAGCTTTACTCCTTCAAAAGTTAACATGCCTTCGACAGACGGATGGATGGACATGGCTAGATCGATTTAAAATCATTTTTTTTGACTGGCCGGGCCATTCGAACCTGGGCTTGCAAATACTTAATGGCATGCGAATTATGTAATGTAATTCGTCATTGAGGTTATGAAATTCTTTTCATTGATTTGTTGTCCAATAAAAACATTAAATTTTTAACGATTTTCAACAACTTTTTTTGTTAATTTTTTTTGTTAATTTATTGTATACTGCTTTAGGATGCATAGCAGTATTTATCATTATTTCAATATTCACATAATTTACTTTTATTTAAGAAAATAACATTTTAATTCTATCAATGAATTAACAGTAATGAAACTTTTCATTGCATTAATGAAAATATACTTTGTATTAATGAAAATTTTCATTGAATTAATGAAAACACACTAATGAAACGCGTTCATTGATGCGATGAAGCATTTTCCTTTCAGTGTAACACGCATACATTAATTTACATGCTTCGCCTACCAGCGACTTTAGCATTATCTTTGCCCATATCGGTGTTATGAGTGAATATAAAGCGAGAATGGAAACACCGCAAACATTACATCAACACAACGCATTGACTTGAATCATAATTGTGGTTTGTTTTTGCAACGACGAGATTTGCTGATATTTATTTTCATGTCTGAATACTAATCTTTATGATTTTTTTGGGATTTTCAAACTTGTTATGGTTAATTGCAGTGTTTGCGTTCTTTTTGACAAACACTCATCCTATACCAATGCATATACAAGATACACATGAGCATAAGTATTGCGATGATAGTTTATTTGCGATGGTAGTTTGCTTCAAAGCGGTACATACACATCAGCATCACCGCAAAATCATGTGTGTATTTGTACAAGGCGTTGGCGTTGATTGCAGTTAAACGGTTGCGTTGATTGAAAAAGGCAAATATTTTTGCGGTGCACCGCAAATACGACACAAAGGTGAAATCTTAGTCAGTTCGAGGTCTTCACTTCCCGAATAATCTCCGAAAGTTTATTGAGATTTTATTAGAAGAAAATTATCTTTTTTACGCACTATTCTTCAAAAAAAAAATCAACCCCAATATATTTTGCTTTGGTTTATACATATTTAAATCCTATTTTTCCGCTGTGTAATACCTCTACCATTATCCTCGTAAAGTATATTCAGCCATTTTTAGCTCGTAAATACCAAATTGAGTTCAAGTACTTTAAGCGCACATATTAAAACACCTCATTCTCAACATCATCATCGTCATCGTGGGCATCGGTATTTTCATCATTATGAAGTTGACTATTTTTCTGGCCATGTTTTTGCCATGTTCATTGGCCCAAAGCATTTTTGCACGCACGCAGTTGACGTTGACCAACATGGCCGTTTACTTAAATGGTGCAGTTATCCTCCCATCCTATGTGTGGTTTGGTGTTTTTTGGGGAGGTGCTTATTTTATTTTTTGGTGGCAATCGAATGCGGAAAACAGACCTAAAATGTCACCGATACACTTTCAGGTTGTGTATGGCAGATTGGCGTTCACTGTGATTATCACTGTACATTATAAGCATCACCATGCAATTTTAAGTGGCTATGGGTAATGCAGTGATTTTACGATGTGTTGCTGTGCCGTGATCTCCTCTACTCCTGCTATAATGTCCATTAAATGTCAGTGGACAATCAAAAAATAGTTCATGGGCCTAATGAATGAATTTTGTAGTGGAAAATGCAGTGAAATTTCGGCAAGGTAACAGTAAAGTGATAGTGATCTAAGAGGAGAATTAAATTGTTGTAAGTCATGAGGAATTGTATGACAAGATTACCTCTTAGATTCAGTTTTTCGTACGCATTGTAATGGAGGAACGGCATTTTTAAGTTTTTTTCTACTGCAAAAGGACTTTAGGCAATGGTTGTGTAGTAGTTTTGATTTACCTGCCAATCTGTCAAAAACCTAATCAAAGAGTAATTTCTTACCAATTCTCTATAAAGATTATTCTTTTAACGGCCAGTCGGTTAAGTGCGAATGTTATTTAACAATCAACAATATTTGCAAAGATAGCACCATTTTTACATAGATTTTTTTATTTACTAGCAATGTAACCTGGTGCATGTCCATTGTGGCAAGTCTTGTTTCGTTAAATGGCCTAGCTATATGGTATTGTGGACGTCACTTTAAAAACCTACTTACTATCCAATAGATATTTCGATTCAAGGGATGGCTTTTCGTCTGTGCTTCATTGCCTTAATGGGGTTAAACTTTAAATTTGGCTGGCAACGGAGACTGTGTTATTCTTGATACAACCTTTTATGTTTCATCCAATTAAGATTAGTTAACGTCTGAATAGATAAACTATCAACCTATTTAGTTCTACTAGGCCCTACATAGTTCCAGTAGGTCCTACTTAGTTCCAGTATCCCTTGTAATAGAAGGTACATTGATTTCTACAGGTTCCATATTAGATATTTGTTTGTAGATTTGAGATATGTTCTAGAGAACTGGTCTGAGCCAATAGAAAAAATTGACTTATCACTGCAGTATGTTTCAAGTGGAGATCCTTGCAATGATGAGGTCGCTCAGACTGCCGTAATCTCCGGATAGCATATTTTTAAATTGAATCAGCTCCCCAGACCACTGATTCTCTCTTGTGGATATGCAAGTTCACTCTTTGAAATGAGGCGAAGGCAGCGAAGATCGCCATGTAAACGCTCTAAGACTATGTGGCTTCATCTATATTTGAAGGGATCAATCATTACTCCCTGCCTAATTGAAAAACCTGCTATAGAAGACTTAACACTGCAACTTTAAATTTCTACGAAAGCTGTGGGATGTCGAGAAAGGGGTACTTAACAAATAACATTTGCTGTGCAAGCGAAAGTTATTTCCGAAAACTAAGCTAGACCCCAATATTTCATACATGAAACAAAAACAACGATAACTGGTGTTTTATTTCTTTTTATGGGGCTTTATTTCATTTTAAAAGTTAGGGCTTAATTTCATATGAAATAAGTCCCCAGATTTGGAAATGCCCTAAACGTTATTTTTGGGGCTTTACTTCGCTTTACAAACATCTAAAATAAAACGGAGAGGAACACATTTCGAAAGATCTTCCGGACATTAGGCAAAAGCCCACTTATTGGGGCATTATTGCATTTTAAATTTGGGACTTTAAGTCATATGAAAGAGTGCCCCAAATTTTCGGGCCTTATTTCAATTTAGTATGGGGTGTTTTTTTATTTCTTTGTGGCCTTATTTAATTTTTACCTTTGGGGTTGTATTTCATTATGAACTAAAGCCCCATTTTTGGGTTTTTATTTCATTTTCCGTTTGGTGGCTTTATAGTACTGGGGCCTTATTTCATACTGCCGTTTTTTCAATATAGCTTCTTATATCTTTAGAGACTTTTTTGGATTTTCGCTAATCATTAGGCTTTTAAGATGGTTGAACCGCAGGAACTGAATATTCCATTCATGTGGTATGCAATCAAACTCATTTAGAACCAAATTCTCTAAATGAGTTTGAGCTTCACAAACTGTTCATTGGTTTGGGCAAAATTTTTAACTAAGGACTTACAGACATTTTAAGTTTATCAGTGTTCAAATGGGTTTACTCAAATTGTTCATAGAAAGTATGGCCAATTTTGTATACCCACCACCATACGACATACGGGTATACTAATCTAGTCATTCCGTTTGTAACAACTCGAAATATTGATCGGCAACCCCATAAAATATATACAATATTCTTGATCGTCTAGACATTCTGAGTCGATCTGGCCATGTCTGTCTGTCGAAAGCGCGAGAGTGTTCGAACGTGTAAAGCTAGCTTGGAATTTTGTACAGATGCTTCTCATTTATATAGATAGAGATAAAGTGGTCCTTCGACTTGACTTCTTGAGACCCTACAAGCCGCAATTATTAACCGATTGGTTTGAAATTTTGCACGTAGTGTTCTGTTACGACTTCCAAAGACCGTGGCAAGTACGGTTCAAATCGGCCTATAACCTGAAATAGCTCTCATATAAACCGTTTGTAGCCCCTGGAAGCATTTTAGAACGATTCAGACCATACTTGGCACATATGTTGGAAGTCAAAGGAGAAGTCACTGTGCAAAATTTCAGACTAATTGAGCCCTCTAGAGACTCAAGTGTTATAATCTAGAGATCGATTTATATGGGAGCTATATCAGATTTTGGACCGATTCGCACCGTACTTGGCACATCTCTTAAATGTCACAGAAAACGCATCACTACAAAATTTGAGTCAAGTTAGTCAAATGTTGCGCCCTCCAAAGGCTCAAGAAGGGTAATCGGAAGGAGATCGGTTTATATGGGAGCTATATCAGGTTTTAGACCGATTCAGGCCATACTTGGTACGTATATTGAAGATTATAGAAGATGTCATTGTGCAAAATTTCAGCCTAATCGGATGAGAAGTGCGCCCTCTAGAGGCTCAAAAAATACAATCGGGAGATCGGTTTACATGGGAGCTATATAAGGTTTTAGACCGATTCGCCCCATACTTGGCACATCTCTTAAATGTCATAGAAAACGTAACAGTACAAAATTTGGGCTAAATTGGACAACTATTGCGCACTATAGAGGCTCAAGAGGCCACCGTAACGCAGAGGTTAGCCTGTCCGCCTATGACCCTGAACACCTGGTTTGGAATCCTGGCGAGAACATCATAAAAATGTTCAGCGGTGGTTATCCACTCCTAATTCTGGGGTCATTTGGGAGGTACTGTACCATTTGATATGGCAGCCATGTAAAAACTTCTCCACAAAGAGGTGTCGCACTGCGGCACGCCGTTCGGACTCGGCTATAAGAAGGATGACCCTTATCATTGAGCTTAAAGTAGAATCAGACTGCAATTATTGATATGTGAGAAGTTTGCCCCTGTTCCGTTATAGAATATTCATGGGCAAATTTGCAGAGGCTCAAGAAGTCAAATCGGGAGATCGGTTAATATGGGAGCTATATCAGGTTCTAGACCGAGTCAGACCATACTTTGAACTTGTGTTGGAGGTCACAGATTGCTTCCTCTAGAGGCTCAAGACGTCAAATCGGGAGATCGGTTTATGGCAGCTAATACATCAAAACATGGACCGATTTGGCTCATTTACAATTCCAATCGACCTGCACTTATAATAGATATTTGATAAGAATTTCAAGCACAGTGAATTCGACAGACGGACGGACAGACAGATGGATGTGGCTAAATGGACTAAGAATGTCAACACGGTTAAGAATCTATGATGGAGAGTATAAAAGTCATTCAATCGTGAGAAGTTCGCGTGTGTGCCATGGTGGATGTAAGATTCTCTTCTTCTATATCGAAACTCTGAGTCGATCTAGCGATGTCCGTCCCTCCGTATGTTGAAATCACTATAGCGGTGGAATTCATAAAACTAGCCACATGAAATATTGCATAGATACTTAGTATTGATGTAGATCGTTGGGGATCGCAAATGGGATACATCGGTTCAGATTTGGATATAGCTCCAATGTAAAACGAACTCCCAATTTGACTTCTTGAGTCCCTGGAAGCCGCAATTTTTGTCCGATTTGGCTAAAATTTTGCAAATTGCAGATAGTGTTCCGTTATGACTTTCAACAGTTGTGCCAAGTACAGTCCAAATCGGTCCATAACCTGATATAGCTCCCATATAAATCGATCTCCCGATTTGACTTCTTGACCCCTTACAAGCCGCAATGTTTGTCCGATTTTTCTGAAATTTTATATGTGGTATTCCGTTAGACTTCCAACAACCGTGTCAATTACGGTCTAAATTGGCTTATAACCTGATATAACCGGTCTTAAGGTTTTACCTCTTGAGCCTCTAAAGGGTGCAATTACCAGCCGATTTGGCTGAAATGGGACAGTTGTGCTATGGCTTCCTACAGCAGTGCCAAGTATGATCCAAATAGGTTCATAACCTGATATAGCTCCCATATAAACCGATCGCCTGATTTACCTTCTTGAGCCTTTGCAAATTTAGCCCATGAACATGCCACTAAGGAACAGGGGCAAACTTCTCACATATCAATGAGTGCAGTCCGATTCAAGTTTATGGTCAATGATAGGGGCCTCCTTTCTATAGCCGAATCCGAACGGCGTGCCGCAGTGCGACACCTCTTTGGAGAGAAGTTTTAAATGACATAGTACCTCACAAATGGTGCCAGCATTAGGAGGGGAAAACCACCGCTGAAAATGTTTTCTGATGGTCTCGCAGGATTCGAACCCAGGCGTTTAGCGTCATAGGCGGATATGCTAACCACCGTAGGTGACCTCCTTGAGCCTTTAGGGGGCGCAATTATTTGACTGACATTTTAAATGGGGTATTTGTAATGACTTCTTACAGTCATGAGAAGTACGTTCCTGTGTTTTTGTAGATCTGTCTCCTTTAACGAAGAAGTCATTCAAAGAACGTGTCAAATGCAATCCATGGTGGAGGGTTTATAAGGCCCTGTCCGGCCGAATTTAACACTCTTTTACTTGCTGAAATTATGTTTGTATATGTTTTTAAAGAAATCCCTTACGTGTTACTTCCTTCTAAGATGATATTTTTATCAGAATCTTCCAGAAATCCTTTCAAACAATGAGAACAAAAAATTTGCGCAAAAATTTCCTCCCACGATCTGGGACTTAAGGAAATGAATAACCGAAAAATCTTAATAAGATTATGATGCTCATTTTCTTTTGTTGCCCTAGCAAAATGACGAAACAATAGCCACCTCGGTGAAAGTATAGCTCTTTCAACTTGGCTGCCATAAGACACCTTAATGCAATTATTTCCAAATCAGTGGCTGGCATAAGAAGAGGAAAAAGTAGTAGGGGGAACACAAGTGAAGACTATTTAAACCAAACACCCTCACCCCGCTCACATTGTCCAACACCCAATGACACATCTAACGCAGGGAATATGAAACCGGAGAACACTCACAAATTGCCATTTTATGTTGGAATTTATTGCACTTTTTTTTTGTGGTGGAAAAACCAAGAGCGAAAGTCACACGACTTAAATATTTCGCACAATGATTAGTGCGATGGAAAAAATGCGTATGCTTTTGTAACAAAATCCTGTCAAAGGATCAGCTGACAACAAGGACTACAAAGTACCTCTAATCCCCACTGAACTGGTGCTGTTGGTGTGGTTGGCTATAATTTTCTTTTGATTTATGATATGAAAACTTGGAAACAAAACAAACAACCAGAAGCAGCAGAAGCGGCAGCGGCACCAGTCTAAGAGTTCTTTGCCATGAATTCGGCATAGGCAGAGCTGTCGAAGACCATTGGCATTGTTACCACTGAGGCAACTTGTAGCGGCATTATGGCAAAATGAGCATCCTTCTTCTTCCCTTCAAGGTTGCCTTTTAGACTTGCCAAGCTTAGCCAGACTACAATCGTATTGGTTCGATGGGAACACGCGCCAGGGGAGTTCTGTATGCAGGGGAGTGTAGAAGTTAATCGCATTATTTACACCATCTAGGATTAACTCTATGACTTTGGGTCTATTAGTCTATTATGAATACACCATACCCACCCCACACCACCCCACCCTCTTTCTTCTCTCTACCCTCTGGTTAGTGGTCGATGAGTTGGCCGAACAGCATCGTTTACTTCTGTCGCTCGTTCGTCATAAATAAATGTCTATTAAATAATATTCTCTGCCTAGCTGAGCTATTGTTTCGAAAAATGCAAAAACCAACCCCTTTTTCAAGAAAGCACAGTGGCTAAAACGTAATGTCAACTTTAGGGAATAAAATGCTCTTAAAACTTTTCATTAAATCAAAATTAGACAAAATTGTTATAAAAAAAGCAACAACAGAAAAAAATATTTTTTTTTTAATTTTTCCACAAAAAATTCCGAAATCGATCAGAATTTTTTAAGAAGTTTCAGAAGGTACGTCCGATTTCAATACGAAATTACTTCAGAAATTGTTCTGAATTATTTGCGAAGTTTTGGAAGGAACATCGTATTTCAATACGAAAATACTTCCAATACCGTTCAGAATTCTTTACGAAGTTTCGGACGGAAGATCCGATTTCATTACGAAATTACTGCCGAAATCGTTCAGAATTTTTTACGAAGCTCTCGAAGGTACGTCCGATTTCAAAACGAAATTTCTTCAGAAATCGTTCAGAATTCTTTACGAAGATTCGGCAAGAAATTTTCCTTTCCGAATTTCCCAAAGTTTTTTTTTTCAAATTTCGTTCCGAAACCGGAACGAATTTGTTTTTCAGAAACTTCAACGTTTCGTTCCAAAATCATATCAACCAAAATCACTCAACCATATAACTTTCGTGAAGATTTCGATACGATTTCGGATCCGAAGTCGGAAGAATCGTACGAAGTTCGTACAGATTTCGTTACGATTTCGTAACTATTTGCTTGCTGGGTAGTCAGGTGTGTACCTCACTTAGTGTGGGTATGTTCAGTTTATATGGGAGCTATATCAGGTTTTCAATCGATTCGGACCATACTTGTCACATCTGTTGAGTGGCATAGAAAATGTCATTGTACAAAATTTCACCCAAATCGGATAAAATTTTCGCTCTCTAGAGACTCGAGAATTATAATTGGGACATCAGTTTACATGGGAGATATATCAGTTTTAGGACCCATTCGGACCATACTTGGAACATCTGTTGAGCGTCAAAGTAGAAAATTTCAAGAAGTATAATCGGGAGATCGGTTTATATCGGAGCTATATCAAAACTTAGACCGATATGGCCTATTTACAATCGCAACCGACCTACTATTTTAGGAAGTATTTTTGTCCCTGTTCCTTAGTGTTCATGGGCAAAAGTGGATTTTTGCATTTTGCATAAAGCGCCTAGCTTTACTTCTTCAAAATTAAGCGTTCTTTCCACGGACAGACAGAGAGACGGATGGACATGGCTAGATTGGCTTAAAATGACATGGCGATCAATAATATATAAACTTTATGGGGTCTTATACCAATATTTCGATGTGTTACAAATGGAATGATGATGATAGTATATCCCCATCTTATGGTGGAGGGTATAAAAAGAAAAAGCAAACAGGCTAAATTTTCAAAGAAATAAATTTTTTACAAAAATTTCTAAAAAAATAAAATTTAGACAAAATTTTGGGCAACATTTTCTAAGAAAATAAATATTGCAATGGATTCTCAATATGATTTTAAGAACCAAAAAAAGGAAGCACAAGCAGACAAACCAAACGAAAGACTCGTCTAATGTGGTGTAGGACAATGCCTATACACAAAAACAGCACTGGCAGCATCAACCGTTGGGCAATCGCCGTGCGAAGAGCAAAAAAGATTTGCAGAGATGTTTGTGTTTGTTGCTATTGACATTGTTGGATAAGTTGGATTTGAAAAAGGGAAGTAAGATTTTATTTGTTTTCTATTGCGCTTGTGAATCAATTCGTCTTTAAGAGCCCCGTTCAAATTCAGATGTGTACTTTACAACTTACTTTAGTTGGAATGTTTGTAAATCACCCTGATCCATTTGAGATCTCGTGATGATGATTTTTCTTGGTCGAAAATGAAATCGCAATACAGGAAACCAGTCAAACGTGTGCCTGGGAACACGGAGCAATAGCAAGAGCCATTGCCGTTGGCTTAGCGTTCGAAGCAGTCAATACAACTTCCAACAGATGCACAAAATCATGTGTAGTACGGAAGAAGTGTAAGTGTCTCGAAAGAGAAACAAACAAAAATTCTATGAATTTTCATAAATTCTATGAATTTTCATAAATCCTATGAATTTTTATAAATCCTATGAATTTTCATAAATCCTATGAATTTTCATAAATTATATGCATTTTCGTATATTCTACCAATTTTTATAAATAAATCCTATGAATTTTTAAAAATTCTATGCATTTTTAAAAATTCTATGAAATTTCGTATATTCTATGAATTTTCATATATATTATAAATTTTCATAAATTCTACGAATTTTCATAAATTCTATGAATTTTCATAAATTTTATGAATTTTCATAAATTCTATGAATTTTCATAAATTCTATGAATTTTCATAAATTCTATGAATTTTCATAAATTCTATGAATTTTCATAAATTCTATGAATTTTCATAAATTCTATGAATTTTCATAAATTCTATGAATTTTGATAAATTCTATGAATTTTGATAAATTCTATGAATTTTGATAAATTCTATGAATTTTGATAATTCTATGAATTTTGATAAATTCAATGAATTTTCATAAATTCTATGAATTTTCATAAATTCTATGAATTTTCATAAATTCTATGAATTTTCATAAATTCTATGAATTTTCATAAATTCTATGAATTTTCATAAATTCTATGAATATTCATAAATTCTATGAATTTTCATAAATTCTATGAATTTGCATGAATTCTATGAATTTTCCCATATATAATGAATCTTCATAAATTCTATGACTTTTCGGTTTATATGGGGTATATATCTGTTTATCGATCAATTCGGATCATACTTGGCATGGATGTTGGAAGTCATAACTCAAGTCTTTGTTCGAAATGTTAGGGGTTCAAGAAGTCAAATCGGGGGATCGGTTTGTATGTGGCTACATCCAAATCTGAATATGGCCCATTTGCAATCCCCATCGACCTCAATCAATAGTATGTAACTGAGCATAATTTTAAGCAGCTAACTTTGACAGCTATGGTTATTTCGGCAGACGGACGGACATAACTAGTGCAATGGTAGAAGCATTTCGATAGTCTGTATGCATGACACATTGAGTTTCCTTTTTTGGCTTTGTGGGTGTTGCTGATGTTTGATGTCTTTTTGTGGAGATGTTGGCTGCTTTAATTGTTTCTTATTGCGCTCTAAGAAAAAGTTAACCAGCAAGACCCAACGTTCCTCTATTTTTTATAAAATTCTCTGGAATTTTATATGATAATAAAATCTTAACAATTGTTAATTTTTTCTCACTAACCCACAGTGCAATGACGAAAATGAATTTTATAAGTCATTGAACAATGAGAGGACTAAAATCTTTGTCATTCCTTGCCTTGGCAATGTATTCCAAAACACGAATCACGATTGATGACAAAGTAAGCGCAGGAAATATCCCACGGGGATACAAGTAACATATGTAAAATGTTAGCCCAAAATCAAATCATACTCACAATGCAACAAACGCACAAGGACAAGGACGTCAATAAACGGATCAAGAGGGTGCTAAAATGTCTTTTAAGCGCTAACGCGTGTGCATACCTACATACATACGTCACAAACCGCCCTTAGTTGGGTGTTACTTGGCCAACATTACCTCTGTTAATCGAGAGTTTTTCATGACACCCCAGCTTCTGAGTTCGTGGCATGCAATGTGCCCAACATAATGTTGCGGTTGCTCTAATGAATATCCTTCATTCATTGTTTAGTGAGATATTTTGAATGTGGAACGCTGGCCTTCTCACAAAAAAAAGCCACCCGCTTAAAGTATCAAATATCTTTCTGGGCAAAAACAAGTTGAAATTTATGATGCTTGGACAAAAACAACGAATACAAATCGTTCGCTGGAAGTTTATGTGACTTTCTCATTTAGGGGGGTGCAACCTGCCATAAGGCGAGCTGCTGAAGAAAATTCTTTAAAAAAAAACGCTAGCAACAAAAGCCCGACATAAACGTATGTCAAGTGACATTGATTGACGGCAGTGAGAACTAATCAACCTCAGAGTGGCCCATTGCAGGGAAGGGTTTATAGCCCACTTCCCACTTTCTTCTTCACACTGTAATATGATATGAAACCCATTTCCCGTTTTTTTTATTGTTCCCTGCCAAAAAAGGGGGATTTGCAATTGAGTTCAATTGCAATTGTTTCCACAGCCCATTAATATTTTGTACATTTTATTTTAAAAATCAATTAAAAATTATGAGAAAATAATTCGTAAAGCGAGCGATAAAGATATCGATTTATTTTAATGGATTTCACACGATATAAAATTTCAATTGGATATGATAGATTATATGTTGCATTTACAACAAAGGTGGCCTTTTTGTTAGGAAACTTCCTGAGGAAAAACTTTCTTAAAAAAGTGTCCTCAAATATTTAATGAGCAAAACATGTTGATGCCTTAATTTGCGAGCGACCAGCCTGTGATATGAGAATAGAAACCCTTTAAAAAGTTAAGGCAAAATGTGGTGGGCAAAATGCATCGGGTAGGCTACAGAGATCCCGATTTCGATCTTATCAGGGGCCTCTTCGGCCTGGCCGAGTCTTGGCCACCATGTATTCTGCTAAAGTATTGGAGCTATATCTGGTTATAGACCGATTTGGACGTACTTGGTACAGTTGCTGGAAATCATAACAGAACACCATGTGCAAAATTTCAGCCAAATCGGACAAAAATTGCGGCTTCCAGGGGCACAAGAATTCAACCCCGGAGATCGGTTTATATGGGATCTATATCAGGTTCTTGACCGATTTGGACCGTACTTGGCACAGTTGTAGGAAGTTATAACAGAACAGTATGTGAAAAATATCAGCCAAATCGGACAAGAAGTCAAATCGGGAGATCGGTTTATATGGGAGCTTTATCAGATGCTTGACCGATTTAGATGGTACCCGGCACAGTTATTGGAAGTCATAACAGAACACTATGCGGAAAATTTCAGCCAAATTGGATAAAAATTGCGGCTTCCAGGTGCTCAAGAAGTCAAATCGGGAGATCGGTTTATATGTAAGCTATTGGGTTGCCCAAAAAGTAATTGCGGATTTTTCATATAGTCGGCGTTGACAAATTTTTTCACAGCTTATGACTCTATAATTGCATTCTTTCTTCTGTCAGTTATCATCTGTTACTTTTAGCTTGCTTTAGAAATGCATTTACTTTCTTTTAAAAAATCCGCAATTACTTTTTGGGCAATCCAATATTTGCAATCCCCAACGACCTACATCAATGCTAAGTATCTGTGAAAAATTTTAAGCGGACAGCTTTAAGCGTTCAATCGCTATCGTGACTTCTACGGACGGTCAGACAGACATGGCTAGATCGACTCAGAATGTCGAGACGATCCAGAATACAAATACTTTATGGGGTGCTAGATCAATATTTCGAGGTGTTTCAAACGGAATGACTAGATTAGTATACCCCCATCCTATGGTGGTGGGTATAAAAATCAATTTGTGTTTGTATGTTTGTCTGTTCCGTATGGACCCAAAAACGGCTAAACCGTACTTAACTTTTTGATAACAGAAGGGAGGGGGGGGGGGGGGGGGGGGGCGCGGACCCTCCCCCCTTAGCCTAATTTTTAGAAACGCCAAATTTTTTTTGCTTTCTTTTAGAACCCTAAAACCAAAAATTTGATATCCACATTTCAGATGGGGTACCGACGGGGGGCCGCCCCACCCCAAAACCCACCAAATGTATTTATAGACCAATCACGACAATATGGGACTCAAATGAAATGTATTTGAGAGTGGAAAAGGAATCGGATATTCGATATGGAGTCAGGTGTTTGGGGGGCCGCCCCACCCCCAAAACACCCCTTAATTGGACATATTTGCCGACCATGGCAATATGGAGCTCAAATAAAAGTTATTTGGGAGTAGAGCACGAAATTGATATCCACTTTCGTGACCTAGTTTCTGCGGGTTTTCCCCTTCTCCACAACACACCCCCCCCCCAAAAAAAAAGGACTTATCTACGGATCTTGGGGGCATCCCCTCCCTCAAAACAACCCCTTAAGAGGACAAATTTACCGACCATAGCAATATGTGGTTCAAATGAAAGGTCTTTCGGAGAAAAGCATGAAGCTGATATCAACATTCGGTAAAAGTGTCTATAGGGCCGCTCCTCCCTCAAAACACTCCCCAAAGAGAATTAATGTACCGACCATAGCAATGTGGGGCTCATATAAAAGGTATTTTAGAGTAGAATACGAATCTGATATATATTTCCGGGCCCAAGTCACCCAATAGCCTCCCAAAGCCCCAAAACACCCGCCCCCCAAAACTGACATGTTTGCTGACTACGGGAGAAGTATTTGGGAGAATATTATGAATCCGATATCAGCATTCGGGACTAACTGTCTAGGGGACGTCCCACCCCCATAACAACCCCTAAATAGGACGTATTTGCTCACCATGACAATTTGGGGCACAAAGAGAGTGGAGGACTATGTAAATAGTTTTTAGGGCCCACCCCCCAAATCGCCCATATTTGCTGATGATTGCAATAAGGGGTTCGAATGAAAGGTATTTGAGATTAAATAATCAATTTCATTTCCTTTTTTGGGGCCAATTGTTGGGGGGACGCCTCCTCCCCTATGCTAATGCTAATTTGCCCATACACATTCCATTAAGGAACTGGGGCAAACTTCTCACAAATAAATGTGTGCTGCCCGATTCAATTTTAAGCTCAATGATAAGGGATCTCCTTTTTATAACCGAGTCCGAACGACGTGCCGCAGAGTGACACCTCTTTGAGGGGAGAAGTTTTTTCATGGAAAATTACCTCACAAATGTCGCCAACATTATGAGGGGACAACCACCGCTGAAAAATTCTCTGATGTTCTTGCCAGGATTTGAACCCAGGCGTTCAGTGTCATAGGCGGACATGCTAACATCTGCGCTACGGTGGCCTCCGCCTCAACCCCTATAGCCTCTTAAACCAATGGCATTATGGGGTTCAAACAAATTGTATTTGAGAGTAGAACACGATGCTAATATTTTTCTAGGGCTTGGAGTTTGGGTGACCATCCCACTCCCAAAACACCCCTAAATAGTTCAAATTTACGGACCATGGCAATATGGGGCTAAGAGAAAGAGTATTGAGGAGTAGAACACGAAATTTCTTGAAGTTCACCACTTCCTCAAAACACTCCTCAAACAGGACTTATTTTCTGGCTATAGGCTATAGGACTCAAAAAAAAAGGAATTTGGGAAGAAATACGAATCTGATATCCAAATGTTGGACCAAGTATTTTGAGGATGTGGTATTTGAGAGTAGACCACGGTGCTGATAGATTTTCAGGACTTCAAAACACCCCTTAATCGGACATACGTATTTACCGACTATGGCAATATGGGTCTAAAATAAAAGGTATTTGGGAGAAGAGCTCGAAATTGATACCTACTATCGGGACCAAGTTTCTGGGGATCAATACCACCCCTTATCACACAAACTAACACCCTGGGGGCCTTCCCACTACTAAAACCCCCATGAGTGTATCGGGCTCAAATACATTTTTTTTTAAGTGGAGTACATCTAACGTCCAAACTTAGACGACACTTAACCTTCCGAGCGAATTCGTAGACCAATAAATCTATTGTTTTACCTTTGCTGATAAATGTGGCACAAAAATCATCTTCAAGTTAACCTCATTGTCATTATGTTATGGGAGCTCGTGTCACTTTTCCTCAGATGTATTTAATCTTAAAAACATTGAACAATCATCCAATATTCCTAATAGGTTCCCACTAAAACTTAAACTCAAACTTGAGAAAGGACAGATAGCCGCTCATAGCGGTGGTCAGACAAAGGAGGTGAAAAACATTTGTTTTCTCAGAGCCCACTCCAAGATAAGATCACCACGGCAAAGACAAAAAAACATATCCCAAAAGAAACATAAATTTACACTTTGTGCTGCCTTTGTGGCAACACCTCCACGAATCGCTTAAAAAAATCACACACTAATTCATAAATGCAACAACATCGACACCACTCTAATTGAACGCTGCCACTATTGATACTCTTCTCATCCACCCCTTCTCCATCAACTTGTTCTTTTTGGGCTCATACGATACTCTAGGCTCACTTGGTGGAAAACACCCCCAACCAATTCCAATCAAATTGGCAAAATGCATTGGTGTAAAAAAAAACATGCATTTGAAATGCAGACCCCCACTTGTATGGATTGCGAAGGACATGCGTTGTGCTTCGAACAGTGTGAAAAAGAAAATCCCAGACATAGAGACGCTACGATTTGCCATCGTTATTTTTTGTAACTGAACTGATGACTGTGAAGTTTTTACCCACAAATACATGACCAGCGGCAACTCGTGCACTGCATCAGAGAGGGAATAAAATATGAGCGATCAGTTGCCTTACAATATGGGACTGTGCACTGTGGGATGGTAGATGGAAAAAGCTATATGAAAAACTAAAAACATGCTAAGAGTCGGCCAGGGCGAATCTTGGGTACCCACCATCATGGATTCATATCAAGGAATCGGTATTTAAGGGACCTACATCAGTTTATGGACTGATTCAGATTATACTTGGCACGAATGCTGGAAGTCATAGCAGACATTTTTTTCCCAAATTTCAGTAAAATTATAAGAAAATTTAGGCTTCTAGGGGTTTTAGAAGTCAAATCAGGGAATCGGTTTATATGGAGGTATTTTTATCAGTTTATTGACCGATTCCGATCATATTCAACGCTGATATGGGAAGTCAGAACAGAAGTCCCTAGGGGCTCAAAAAGTCAAAACTGGTATTTATATGGGGGCTTTTTCCAAATCTGAACTGATATGGCCCAAAGACCTACATTGATAAGAAGTATTTGTACAAAATTTCAAGCGGGTACCTTTATTCGTTCGCACGCTATCGTGATTTCATGATGGATATATAGACCAATCATGACAATATGGGATTCAAATCAGAGGTATTTGATAGTAGAAAACGAATCTAACATTCAAATGTGGGGACCAGGTATATGGGGAGCCGCTCCACACTAAAAAAATCACAAATCGGGCATATTTAGTGACCATGACAATATGGGACTGAAATGAAAGGCATTGGGGAGTAGAGCACGAAATTTATACCCAATTTAGGGACCAAGTCTCAGAAGGTCCACACCATCCTCCAAACAGGACTTATTAATTGGCCATGGCAATATGGCGAATTTGATGTCCAAATGTGTTTGGGGGGCGGCTCCATTCCCAAAACAGACAAATTTACCTACCATGGCAGTATGGGGCAAAATATTAGGTCTTTGGAAGTAGACCCCATAACACGCTCCAACTAGGACGTTTTGGCGGACCTTGGTAAATCGGGGATCAAAAAATGGTATTTTATAGTGGGGCACGATGTTGATATTTTTTTAGGTCCCACCCCCCAAACATTCCTTCAAACCGAACAAATTTGCCTACTATGGCAATAGGGGGCTCAAATTAAAGGTATTTGAAAGTAGAATATGCCTCATTACAATATAGAGCTCTAATGAAAGTTATTTGGAAGTAGATCCCAACCGAAATACACTAATTTGTACACTATATTTGTGCAAAATTCAAGCACCTAGCTTTACTCCTTTGAAAGCTTGCGTGCTTTCGACGGACAGACAGACATGGCTAAATATACTTTGAAGATTAGGTGTTAGGTTAGGTTGAAAAGAGGGTGCGAATACTAATCCGCCCCATGCGTCTGTGAACATACATCTAAGCCAGTAATCGTCTTGTTCGTGCTAAGTTCGGCTGGGACGAATATTGGGAACCCACCACCATGGATTCTGCTAAAAATTTATACAAAATATTGAAAATTAAGTTGTAGGGCATAATTTTATTCCACATATCAAACTTCTGCCAAACCAGAAAAAAATTAAAGCTTCTAGTAACCGAACATAATTGCTTGAGAAACCGGTTTACATGGGAACTATATCAGGTTTCGTAACAGAACATCGCATACAAAATTTCAGCCAAATCGGACAAAAATTTCGGCTTCCAGGGGCTCAAGAAGTCTATTCGGGAGATCGGTTTATATGAGAGCTATATCAGGTTATAAACCGATTCAAACCGTACTTGGTGCAATTATGGGAAGTCATAACAGAATACTATATTTAAAATTTCAGCCAAATCGGACCAAAATCGCGGCTTCCAGGGACTCAAGAAGTCTAATCGGGAGATCGGGAGATATATGGGAATATATCAGGTTTAAGACAGATTTGACCCCCAGTTTTTGAAAAGCATAACAGAACACCATGTGCAAAATTTCAGCCAAATCGGACAAAAATTGCGGCTTCCAGGGGCTCAAGAAGTCTATTCGGGAGATCGGTTTATATGGGAGCTATATCAGGGTATAGACCGATTCGAACCGTACTTGGCGCAGTTAGGGAAAGTCATAACAGAACACTACATGCAAAATTTCAGCCAAATCGGACAAAATTGCGGCTTGTAAGAGCTCAAGAAGTCTAATTTGGAGATCGGTTTATATGGGAGCTATATCTAAATCTGAACCGATATGGACCTTTTGCGATCCCCAACAACCTACATCAATATTAAGTATCTGCGCAAAATTTCAAACGGCTAGCTTTCCGCGTTCGACCGCTATCGTGATTTCGACAGACGGACATGGCTAGATTGACTCAGGATGTCGAGACGATCAAAAATGTATATAATTTATGGGGTCTTGGACGAATATTTCGAGGTGTTACAAACGGAATGACTAGATACGCTGATCAAGAATATATATATATATATATATATATATATGTATATATATATATATATATATATATATATATGTATATATATATATATATATATATATATATATATATATATATATATATATATATATATATATATATATATACTTTATAGGGTCGGAAAGGGATATTTTGATGTGTTGCAAACGGAATGACCCTTTTATATACCCACCACCGAAGGATGGGGTATACTCACTTTGTCATTCCGTTTGCAACACATCAAAATATCCATTTTCGACCCTATAAAGTGTATATATTCTTGATCAGCGTAAAAGTCTAAGACGATCTAGCCATGCCCGTGCGTCTTTCTGTTGAAATCACTCTACAGTCTTTAAAAATAGAGATATTGAGCTGAAATTTTGCACATAGTCTTTTTTGTTCATAAGCAGGTTAAGTTCGAAGATGGGCTACATCGGACTATATCCTCATATAGCTCCCATATAGGCCGATCTGCCGATTTAGGGTCTTAGGCCCATAAAAGCCACATTTATTACCCGATTTTACTGAAATTTGGGACAGTGAGTTGTGTTAAGCTACTCGACATCCTTTTTTAAATTTGGCCCAGATCGGTCCACATTTGGACTTAGACCGATATAGACCGATATCCCCTTTTAAGGTTTTGAGCTCATAAAAGGTTCATTTATTGTCCGATGTCGCCGAAATTTGGGTCAGTAAGTTGTGTTTGGACCTTCGACATCCTTCTCCTATTTGGCCCAGATAGGTCCAGATTTGAATATAGCTGCCATATAGACCGATCTCTAGATTTAAGGTTTTGGGCCAATAAAAGGCGCATTTATTGTATGATTTTGCCGAAATTTGGGACAGTGGGTTGTGTTAGGCTCTTCGACATTTTTCTACAACTTGGCCCAAAACGGTCCTGATTTGGATATAGCTCCCATCTTGACCGATATCTCGATTCAAAGTCTTGGCCACATTAAAGGCACATTTATAATCCGATTATACACAATTGAGCAATGATTTTTACTTATTAGTATTTGGTCCAAATCGGAACATATTTCGATATAGCTGTAATGGGGCATAAGGTATGCACTTTTCACCGGATTTTGACGAAAGGTGGTTTATATACCCGAGGTGGTGGGTATCCAAAGTTCAGACCGGCCGAATTTAACGCCTTTTTACTTGTTTATAGTTTCGCTTTATTTAGCCCATTGTGCATAGCTTAAAAAGTATGTTATTGGAGAAGGCATTACCAATCCTCCAGATATCTTTGGCATTTTTTGCCACCTTTGGTTTTTTGTTTAAAAAAAGAACGACAACAACGCATGTACACATTTTTATAAAATATGTATTTATTTTCAAAATGAAGATTTATTTTTAACACTCATGGATGCATGTTTAATATGTTGCAGAGGGAGTGTGATATCAGTAACGCCTCTGAAATTTCTGATCACGAATAAAATGCATCTTTGAATAGACACATTGCATTGGGCAGATACTCGATCGATCGATACGCGTGCAGATCCAATGCATGTGTATAAAAGAAATGTAATGGGATTGAGGAGCAGAGCAGAGCAATTATATGAAAGCTCAGCAGTGGTTATCATTGCTCTTAATTACCTGATGATCATGGTACTACTATCTAATGGAAAATGTTGTATAGGATAGAGAGAACCAGAATTTTTGTTTATACAGGGTGGCTGATGAATATTGCTACAATGATGAATATTGCTACATTTTTTTTTCGGTGTATGGAATACATTTTTCTTTTATTCATGTTAAATTAAATTATTAAATTAATTATTAAATTATTATTAATTAAATTAATTAATTAATTAATTAAATTAATTATTAAATTATTATTATTAAATAGAAAAAAAGTTATTACATTTTTTTTTGGTAGCGGCTTTCATCAGCCACCCTGTAGAATGAGCTGGGACGGGAAGACTTTTTTGTCAAACCAGAATATTCGAGATTATAATGCTATCTGTTACAATATTAGTTTCTCTAGTAAATTTTCATACCCACCACCCAAGGATGGAATTTTCTTTTTGTCATTCCGTTTTCAACCCATTCCATTTCCGACCCTATATATATATATTCTTAATCATCGTAAAAATCTAAGTCGACCTAGCCATGTCCGTCCGTCTGTCTGTTGAAATCACTCTACAGTCTTTAACAATAGAGATATTGAGCTGAAACTTTGCACAGATTCTTTTTTTTGTCCATAAGCAGGTTAGGTGCGAAGATAGGCTACATCGGGCCATATCTTGATACAGCCCCCATATAGACCGATCCGCCGATTTAGGGGTTTTGGCAAAAAAAAAAAAATCCATATTTATAATCCGATTTTGCTGAAATTTTAGACAGTGAGTTGTATTAGGCCCTTCGGTATCCTTCTTCAATTTGACCCAGATCGGCCCAGATCTGGATATAGCTGCCATATAGACCGACCTTCCGATTTAAGGTTTTGAGCCCATAAAAGGCGCATTTATTGTCCGATGTCGACGAAATTTAGAACAGTGAGTTGAGTTAGGCCCTTAAATATTCCTTTTCAATTTGGTTCAGATCGGTCCAGATTTGGATATAGTTGCCATATAGACCGACCTTTCGATTTAAGGTTTTGGGCCCTTAAACGGCGCATTTATTATCCGATGTCGCCGAAATTTAGAACAGTGAGTTGTGTTGGGGCCTTCGACATCCTTCATCAATTTGGCCTAAATCGGTCCAGATTTGGATATAGCTGCCATATAGACTGATCTCACGATTTAAGGTTTTGGACTCATAAAAGGCACATTTATTGTCCGATGTTGCCGAAATTTAGAACAGTGAGTTGAGTTAGGCCCTTAAATATTCCTTTTCAATTTGGCCTAAATCGGTCCAGATTTGGATATAGCTGTCATATAGACCGATCTCTCGATTTTAGGTTTTGCGCTCATAAAAGGCGAATTTTTTTGTCCGATTTCGCTGAAATTTGGGACAGTGAGTTGTGTTGGGGCCTTCGACATCCTTCTTTAATTTGGCACAGATCGGTCTAGATTTGGATATAGCAGCCATATAGACCGATCTCTCGATTTAAGGTTTTGGGCTCATAAAAGGCTCGGAGCTGCTATGGGGGCATAAATAATGCATTTTTCACCTGATCATGAGGAAAAGTGGTTTACATATATATTCGAGGTGGTGGATATCCTTTTATTTGTTTAGATTATTGACAACGAAGTTCATCAAATGATTGCTTTCAATATGTAGCTAATGCAAAAATGGCTAATTCAAAGGAGACCAGATCTAGAGTAGACAATTAGATCATTATGAGAAAGTCTTGATTATTTAAATCTCTTAAACGATTCCGGGCCATATTAAGATATTCTAAATTGGGTATTTCCAAAAAAAATGTTTATCCACTTTATAGTAGTCATTTGTATTTTCTCACGGACAATTTATCTGTGATCTTTAAGAAACTATTTGCTGTCATTGGTCTAACAACTCTACCTGCTTTGCGACAGCTTTTCAGACCATGAATATTCTTGCCAATAGTTCCATTGGCCATCATCTCAATTTGATTATAACTTACCCACTTTACTTTACTTTAATTGGCTATGACAGAATATTTGTTCCACTAGCCGAACGTAGAATAGCGTTCCAAGCGCCTCGATCTTCTGCGCTCATTCTAAAATCTCGGACACCAAGTTTCGAGGTGTCTCCCACAACTTGATCTTTCCATCGGGCTTTTGGTCTTCCCGGTTTGCGTGTACCATCGTGTTTGCCTTCAAAAGACTTCTTTGCTGGAGCTTCTTCATCCATTCTGACAACATGACCTAGCCAACGCAGCCGTTGTATTTTGATGCGTGTAACTATGCTATCGTCGTCATACAGCTCGTACAGCTCGTGATTCATACGTCGCCTATATTCTCCGTTAACGGAAACTGGTCCATATATTTAACGAATAATCTTTCTCTCAAATACTCCAAGTACTACCTCATCTGCTTTCACAAGTACCCATGCTTCAGAACCATATAACAGCACGGGTAGTATCAGTGTCTTGTAAAGTGTTGTCTTCGTCTGTCGAGAGGTGGCCTTGTTTCTAAACTGCTTACTTAGTCCAAAGTCTGTTGTCTGTTTGCCAGTATTATTCTTCGCTTTATCTCAAAACTGGTGTCATTCGTTTCGGTTACGGCGGTGCCGAGGTTGACAAAGTTACTGACTGTCTTAAAGTTGTGGTTCCCAACTTTGTCCATTTTCTTTATCTGCTCGGTTGCGCAAGGCTTTTTGGGAGTTGAAACCATCCATTTCGTATTATCTCCATTTACTGCCAGACCCATTTTCACTGACTCTCTTTCGATTCTTTCAAAGGCTGCAGTTACTACTTCCGGTGACCGACCTATGATATCGATATCGTCGGCATAGGCGAGTAGCATTTGATCTTTTGTGATTAGTGTGCCATATCTGCATTTCGTATAATCTTCTCCAGCAGGATATTAAAGAGATCACACGAGAGGCTGTCTCCTTGTCTGAAACCTCGTTTGGTATTAAATGGTTCGAAGAGATTCTTTCCTATTCTTACTGAGGAACGTGTATAAGCAAGTGTCATCCTGCAGAGTCTTATTAATTTACTCTCGAGAGTATCTTGTATGCGATAGGGAGGAGACTTATTCCTCTCTAGATGGCACATTCCGTCTTGTCTCCTTTCTTGTGTACGGGACATAGTATTCTGAGGTTCCAATCATCGGGTATGCGTTCTTCTAGCCAGATTGCGCAGATTAGCTGATGCATACGCCTTATCAGCGTGTCGCCTCTGGTCTTAAATAGTTCAGCGGGTAACCCGTCAGCTCCTGCTGCCTTGTTGTTCTTTAGTCGGGTTACTGCTACTTGGACCTCATTTTGACTAGGAGGTAAACATTCTATGCCATTGATTATAACTTAAATCCCTATATTCCAAATTGATCAGATCATCAAATATTCTAGCAGTCAAAGAGTTTATGCCAATGTGAGAAGCATTCAAATATTTTAGTTTCTTAAAGACATTTTCATTTAAAGTGAATATGGAATTTTGCTGCAGGTTTAAAACTTTTAGGCCTTCATTGGTATCAAAATCCCGGCTGGTGAGGCTATTTAAATCACAGTTATGCATGAGTAATCTCTTCAAATGGGGGGCTTGTTCCAATAGAAACTTGGACATCCTACGTAATGCCGAATTACGTATTACCAGTTCTTGCAATTCAGCAAGAGCTGTGAAGTTGGAAATCTTCAAACGATCTTCATAGGAGTCTGTTATGTTGTTCAGCAGACAAGAGGGGTGAGACTTGGAGCAACTTGTAATCAAATCTACATTGGTGGCCACCACCAAAGCATCACTCAAATACAGCAGCAGAAAAGCACCGATAACGTCGCAATATCGCCGCACATCGATGTCTCTGAATGCTGACTAATCGTTTTCATTGTTTTCCCCCCAGCTGTTGACTGGTAGGTGGTCAACGACATGTGTTTGTTGATCTTTTTATACCTTCCACCGTAGGATGAAGGGTATCGTCATTCCGTTTGTAACACTTTGTTTGTAAGACCCCATATAGTATATATTGGGTTGCCCAAAATGTAATTGCGGATTTTTCATATAGTCGGCGTGCATTGCATTCTTTCTTCTGTCAGTTATCAGCTGTTACTTTAACTTGCTTTAGAAAAAAAGTGTAAAAAAAGTATATTTGATTAAAGTTCATTCTAAGTTTTATTAAAAATGCATTTACTTTCTTTTAAAAAATCCGCAATTACTTTTTGGGCAACCATATATGTATGTATCGCCATGACATTTTAAGTCGATCTAGCCATGTACGTCCGTCCGTCTGTCTGTGGAAAGCATTCTAACTTTCGAAGAAGTAAAGCTTGGCGTCTGAAATAAATACTTCCTATTAATGTAGGTCGGTTGAGATTGTAAATGGGTCATATCTCGGTTTATATTTAGATATAGCTCTCATATAAACCAATCTTTCGATTATTATTTCTTGAGCCTCTAGGGATCGCAATTTTTATCCGATTTGGCTGAAATTGTATACTATAAGGGTTTCTATGACGTTGAACAGATGTGCTAAGTATGGTACGAATCGGTCTAAAACCTGATATAGATAAGGGAGCTATATCAGGTTTTAGACCGATTCGTACCGATCTCTCGATTATACTTTTGACATTCTAGAGGGCTGAATTCTTATATCATAACCTGACATTGCTCCCATATAAACCGATTTCCCGATTTTTCTTCTTGAGCCTCGACAGGGTGTAATTCTTATCCGATTTGGCTGAAAGTTTGCTCCGTGAATGTTTCTATGATCTCTAACATACGTGCCAAATATGGTCGGAATCGGGTCACAAGCTGATTTAGTTCCCATATAAACCGATTTTACTTCCTCAGCCACTAAAGAGAACAATTCTTATCCGATTTGGTTGAAATTTTGCACAATGGCATCTATTATGGTCACCAACATCTCAGTCATGTATGACCCGAATCCGTTCATAACCTGATATAGCTCCAATAGCTTAGCAATTCTTATCCATTACGCTTTGTTTGCCTACAATGGATATAGGGTAAAGAACTTAACAAATGTTATCCATGGTGGAGGGTATATAAGATTCGGTCCGGGCGAATTTAGCACGTTTTTACTTGATTTTGCTCTTTGTTTTGTTTATTTGAGATTTGAGTGTTGTTTTGCTATTTATTTTGTTTTGTTGCCAACATGGTAAGAACTATTCATATGCCTACACAGCAAAAAACATCGCAAACAATTTTCAATTAAATATTTAATTGAAAATAAAACCATTTTCAATTAAAACATTAATTAATTCAATAATTTTTTCAAATTCAATTATAGGCTATTTTGTCCTCTATAATATAAAGTGAAAGAAATTTCAAACACCCATACCTCCCGCACTTTGACAAATCTATAGCAATACCATGGCAGCCGGTTCTGCTTGCCGGATTAACCCGAGGCTGCCGCCTCAATGTTAAAATTTTTTTCAAACAACGCATAAAGCACATGTTCCAGTAGGTAAACACCTGTGTACCAAATATAGAAATTAATTAGAATTTAAAAAAAAACTTCAATCACTTTTTTAAATAGATCAATTAAAAAATTCATTGAAAAATGTCAATAATTTTTTGGTTCAATTAAAAAATTAATTGGAAATTTCGTAAATTTCTATAACTTTTTTTAATTGATTATGCAATTTTATTAATTAAAAATTTTTATACCCACCACCGAAGGAGGGGGGTAATTCATTTTGTCATTCAGTTTGCAACATATCGAAATATCCATTTCCGACCCTATAAACTATATATATTCTAGATCAGCGTAAAAATCTAAGACGATCTAGCCATGTCCGTCCGTCTGTCTGTTGAAATCACGCTACAGTCTTTAAAAATAGAGCTGAAACTTTGCACAGTTTCTTTTTTTGTCCATAAGCAGGTTAAGTTCGAAGATGGGCTATATCGGACTATATCTTCATATAGCCCCCATATAGACCGATCCGCCGATTTAGGGTCTTAGGCCTATGAAAGCCGCATTAATTATCCGATTTTGCTGAAATTTGGGACAGTGAGTTGTGTAACGCCACTCGACATCCTTCTTCAATTTGGGCCAGATCGGTCCAGATTTGCATATAGCTGCCATATTGACCGATCTCTCAATTTAAGGTTTTTGGGCCTTTAAAAGGCGCATTTATTACCCGATGTCGCCACAATTTGGGACATTAAGTTGTGTTAGGCCCTTCGACATTCTTCTTCAATTTGGCCCAGATCGGTTCAGATTTGGATATAGCTGCCATATAGACCAATCTCTCGATTTTTGGTTTTGGGCCTTTAAAAGGCGCATTTAATATCTGATTTCGCCGAAATTTGGGACAGTGAGTTGTGTTAGTCCCTTCGACAGCCTTCTTCAATTTGGGCCAGATCGGTTCAGATTTGGATATATCTGCTATATAGACCGATCTCTCAATTTAAGGTTTTGGGCCTATAAAAGGCGCATTTAATATCCGATTTCGCAGAAATTTGGGACAGTGAGTTGTGTTAGTCCCTTTGACAGCCTTCTTCAATTTGGCCCAAATTGGTTCAGATTTGGATATAGCTGTCATATAGATATAGCTGTTAAATCTCTCGATTTAAAGTCTAGGCCCATAAAAGGCAAATTTTTAATTCGGTTTCGCTCAAATTTGACACAGTGACTTATGTTAGATTTTTCGACATCCGTGTTCTATATGGTTCAGATCAGTCTATTCTTGGATATGGTTACAAAAAAGACCAATATTTTGCTCTATAGAAATGAATAATGTGACTTGTACTTATTAGACCAATCAATATCCGTGTCGAATTTGGCCCAAATCGGAACATATTTCGATAAAGCTTTATGCTGCTGGGCATAAATTGTAAATTTTTCACCGGATTATGACAAAAGTTGTTTTTCATATATATCCGAGGTGGTGGGTATCCAAAGTTCGGCTCGGCCGAACTTAACGTCTTTATACTTGTTTCAATTACATTTTCATAAACGATGATAATTTTCGTGATTAAAGTTCCAATTAATTTATTTCGTGATTGAACCCGTTTTTTTTTCTGTGTAGACTACGATCAGCTTGTCACTGTCACTTGAGCTTCTGAGCAAATTTATTTTCAGAGAGCTGCTTTTGTTATTTAATTGTTTTTATTTTGTTTTTAATTTGAGCTGATAAAACGTTTCTTAATAATGAATGCGACTGCATTCAACATCATTTATGGCCGTATGTACGTATGGACAATAAAGTGGGTCGTCATAGCTTTTGCGTAAAAGGGCATTGATTTTGGAATTTGGGGAGCATTGGCAAGGGTCGATGTGACATAAGAGGAGAAAAAGAAATAAAAAAAAAAAAACAAGTAAGAGCGTGCTAAGTTCGGCCGGGTCGAATCTTATATACCTTCTTCCATGGATCGCATTTGTCGTGGTATATCTTTTTAGGCAAACAAAGTATATTGAATAAGAACTCTTATGCTATTGGAGCTCTATCAAGTTATAGTCCGATTCGGATGTAGTGCTTATTGACATTTGTCTTAAATCTTTGGATGTCAAAGTGGGTGGGAAAAACATTAGCAGGAAGTCCACATTCCACATACGAACGGTTCGGCCGAATTAAGAATTCTCTCTATAATGCATTGTGCGGTCCGCTGGCCAATCAAATACAAACGGGTGTGGGTTCCTGGAATGTCTACTATCCCTGACATACATCTGTGGTGACACCTCAATTACCAAAGTATTTCTTAACATAGTTGGCATTGCCTGTTGCATAATTTACTTTAAACTCCAATACATGAAATTGTACATTTTATTTTTAAGTAGGCTATGACTTTTACCTTTAATTGTTTTCTTTTTATTCTGTTCTGTTCATGTTAATTTTGTTATTTTCTTTTGCTTATTGTAACCAAGGAGGCCTTGATTTTTTGTCTTATATATGTGACATCACATTTGAAATTTTTTCAGTCATCTTTTAAACTTCGTAAAATAAACATTAAAATAGTTCCTTTTTATAAAAAATAATTGTGGTGCGTTCTATTTTTGAGGGTTTCTCTGCTAGCCGCCACAAAATTTGGTGACCCCCGACAACTGTTTGAATACGTATATCAACTTTTTGTGCCCAAAAACGCATTAAGGAATATGTCGACGTCAGAAGGCAGTTCTTCAACATCAATGGAAATTTCTCGCGTAGCGATTAAAGCCCCACCATTTTGGCATGCGGATCCCTTGCTCTGGTTTAAACAAATGGAATCGCAATTTTTAATGGCAGGCGTAACGCAAGATTCCACGAAATTCCATACGATTGTCGCATCAATTGAGAGCAGCATCCTTGAAAAGGTTCATGACATCGTAATCAATCCCCCAGCTGTAAATATGTATGGAACATTAAAGGACAAATTGGTGAGCTGTTTTTCCGATTCCGAAGAAAAACGTTTGAAAAAACTCCTGACAACAATCGAACTTGGAGACAAGAAGCCATCCGAATTATTGAGCGGGATGCGAAATTTGGCTCAAGGTAAGGTATCGGACGAGATTTTAAAGCAACTTTGGATGCAGCGTCTTCCCAGTCAGATGAAAGCAATTCTTTCCGTCAGCGATGACAACTTGGATAAGCTTGCCACAATGGCCGACAAAATTTCCGATTGCGCCGATTCAGAAGTGTGTGCGGTTACTCCTTCCAACAGCCGTCTTGAGGATATAGAGAGAAAGCTAGAGAATCTCTGTGCAAAGATGGATTCATTTGGAAAATCAAGAAGCCGCAGCAAATCAAAGTCTGGAAAACGAAGTCGATCCAAATCATCGAAGAGAGACAAATCGCTTTGCTGGTACCATTTTAAGTTCGGGGACAAAGCGAAAAAGTGTGTGTCTCCGTGCAATTACAACGCTTCGGAAAACTAAATGGCGCACCGTCATTGGTGACAGACGGTTGCAGCCAAGAGATTTGTCGCCTGTTTGTTCGAGACGTAAAATCGAAAATCAGGTTTTTGGTGGACACGGGAGCTGATTTGACTGTTTATCCTGTTTCAAAATCTCAACGCAAGCAACCTCCAGACAGTCTCGTGTTATATGCGGCTAATAAAACACCTATTCAAACATTTGGAACAAAAACGCTAACCGTAGATTTGGGTTTAAATCGTTCATTCAAATGGAACTTCGTTATTGCTGACATTGAGAAGCCAATTATTGGATCAGATTTTCTTGGTAAATATGGATTACTGATTGACATTAAGAACAATAGCTTGATAGATCCGAACTCGAAACTATGCTGTAAAGGTTCTATTGCCTCTGTGAGTGACTTGTTTGTAGCGGATGTGTCGTTTCCGTCAGAGTTCTCACCAATTATCCAGGAATTTATGGATTTGACCAAAATCAACTTCAATTCAAAGGCTAAACATTCAATTCAGCATTACATTGAAACAACGAACGGACTACCGGTTTCATGCAGGCAAAGACGTCTTTCACCTGAAAAGCTTTTAATAGTGAAAAAAGAATTCGAGGAAATGGTGAAACTGGGAATTTGTAGACCGTCAAATAGCAGTTGGTCTAGTCCGCTTCATATGGTAAAGAAATCTAACGGTGAGTGGCGCCCATGTGGAGACTACCGAGGTCTGAATGCTCGAACTATTCCAGATCGGTACGCCGTACCGCACATCCACGACTTCGGCGCTCTCCTCGATGGCAAAAAAGTATTGAGCACAATCGATTTGGTGAAAGCATATCATCATATTCCTGTGGCAGAAGACGACATCAAGAAGACCACAATAACTACCCCAATAGGTAATTATGAATTTACCAGAATGACATTTGGTTTGTGCAACGCTGCACAAACTTTTCAACGTTTTATGCACGAAGTGACGAGAGACCTAGATTTTGTATATGTCTACATTGATGATATTCTGGTAGCTTCCACGAGCATCGACGAACACAAACAACATATCCGCAAATTATTTGAAAGATTACGAGAGTTTGGACTCACCATCAATCTTAAAAAGTGTACTTTTGGAGTGCCCGAATTGCAATTTCTGGGATATTTGGTAACTTCAAATGGGATTAAACCATTACCCAGCAAAGTCGAAGTCATTCAAAACTACAAGCTTCCAGAAACCGTTAAAGATTTACGACGATTCTTGGGTATGGTAAATTTTTATCGCCGATTTTTGCCTGATGCTGCCAAAGCTCAAGCCATTCTTCATTCTATATACAAAGGGAATAATAAGAATGACAAGTCAACAATCAAATGGACCGGAGAGAGGGAGCAAGCTTTCGAATTATGTAAGAAGCAACTAGCTGATGCAGTTCTTTTAAGTTACCCTAGTGAGAATGCCCCACTTCAATATGTGTTGATGCTTCAGATTACGCTATGGGTGGCGTACTGCAGCAATTTATAAATGGTGAGTGGAAACCGCTTGGTTTTTATTCCAAGAAGCTTACATCGACTCAAACCAAATATAGTGCATACGACCGCGAGCTCCTAGCTGCTTATTCCACATTGAAGCATTTTCAATATTTTCTAGAAGGTCGTAAATTTTGCATTTTTTCGGACCACAAGCCGCTAATTTTTGCATTTAAGCAGAGGCCGGAAAAAGCATCTCCCAGGCAGCTACGACAATTGGACTATATTGGGCAATTCACTACCGATATTCGCCATATACACGGAAAAGACAATGTTGTAGCCGACACCATGTCCCGCATACAAGCCATTAATACTCCACAATGTTTGGACTATGCAGTTTTAGCCAAGGAGCAAATTTCCGATGAAGAATTGAAATCTTTATTAGACAACAAAACCTCCGGCGTAGACTTAAGGCTGATCAAGATGGATGGTCACAAGATTTACTGTGATACTTCTGGCACTACAACGAGACCCTATATTACGCAGTCCTTCAGAAGATTGGTGTTTGATACTCTTCATAACCTTTCGCATCCAGGTATTAGAGGCACGGTAGACTTAATTCGTTCGCGTTTCATATGGAAGTCTTTGAAAAAGGATGTGACAGAATGGTGCAGAAGTTGCATGGAATGTCAGCGCTCAAAAGTACAGCGACATACCAAAAGTCCATTTGGAGAATTCAAGCCACCATCGCAGCGATTCAAACACATACATATAGATATCGTTGGTCCATTGTCTCCATGCCAAGGTTACAGGTATATTTTAACCTGTATTGACAGATTCACAAAGTGGACAGAAGCCATACCACTTCTAGATATCAAGGCGGAAACTGTTGCTTCAGCATTTGTGAGTGCATGGATTTCCCGATTTGGCGTACCAAAAGAAATAGTTACGGACCAAGGAAAGCAATTTGAAAGCAGACTTTTTCGTAAATTAGCTCTATTACTTGGATCAAGGGTAAAGCACACAACTCCATATCACCCACAAGCGAATGGACTCGTTGAAAGATGGCATCGTACATTGAAATCAGCTTTAAGATGTCATGCAGGTGCAAATTGGGTAGAAGCTATACCTCTTATTATGCTTGGTTTAAGATCTAGAGTTGTAGCTGATAGTAATGTTTCTTCTGCTGAAATGGTGTATGGAAGTACATTGACTCTACCAGGTGAACTTGTTGTTGATGCGAAACCGACTCAAGATGACTCAGATTGGATTGTGAATTTCCGGAACAAAATCATTGGACTTAAGCCATTAGTCACTGGACATCATTCCAGCAATAGAGAATACGTGAGTGATCAACTGAAGACGTGTCAATACGTGTTTTTGCGGTGCGATGCGGTCAAGAAACCTTTGCAACCCCCATATGATGGACCATATAAAGTTATATCAAGAAACGACAAAATTTTCAAAATTCTTGTAGACGGCAAGGAAAAGGTAGTGTCCATTGATAGACTCAAGCCGTGCACTCTGCAAGAAGACATGCCCTGTTCTGAGAGGGTGTTAAGAAAAGCAACAAAAAAGGTTCGTTTCGCTGAGTAACAACGCTGGAGGGGGAGTACTGTGGTGACACCTCAATTACCAAAGTATTTCTTAACATAGTTGGCATTGCCTGTTGCATAATTTACTTTAAACTCCAATACATGAAATTGTACATTTTATTTTTAAGTAGGCTATGACTTTTACCTTTAATTGTTTTCTTTTTATTCTGTTCTGTTCATGTTAATTTTGTTATTTTCTTTTGCTTATTGTAACCAAGGAGGCCTTGATTTTTTGTCTTATATATGTGACATCACATTTGAAATTTTTTCAGTCATCTTTTAAACTTCGTAAAATAAACATTAAAATAGTTCCTTTTTATAAAAAATAATTGTGGTGCGTTCTATTTTTGAGGGTTTCTCTGCTAGCCGCCACAAAACATCCTTACATCAGGAATAAGAAGGCGAATATCAGACTAACACACACCGTGAAAGTCCCGATAGAATAGCGCCAAACAACCCACATTGCGACGGTGAAGAAGGGAGGCAATAGAGTTGGATACCCCACTGTCCCCAATCAACGCCATCGCTCTCCTCTGTACATGGTCCAGTAGCTCCAGGGATGATTTTGGAGTTCCAGCCCATACATGTGAGTTGTACTCCATTTTTCGGTCTTATGAAAGTGGTGTAGATGTTTAGAAGATCAGACGTAGTGAAGTAATTCTTACACCTAAACACTTGAATGCTTCTCTCGACACTTCGAATACATGTTTAGCCCAATGGACATCACTTGCCCAGAACATCAAGAGCTTCTGATTGCTCAACATCTACACCGTTGATAGACAAAGATGATCGTTATGGGTCAGCGAATCGTTTGTGTGCCAGCAAGCAGTACAGAGTTTTCCGTGCATTAAAATCTACTAGATTCATTCGACCCCACTCAGAAATGGCCAGCAAATCCTGGCAGAGTGTATAGTCCATAACCCGCCTCTTGTCCTTAATCTCTGGAATGAGTACGAATGACAGAGATTTGTGTCATCCGCAAATGAGTAGATCGGATTCGATGTCTGACCCCACAGATCGTTGCTGAAGATTAGAAAAAGAGAAGGAGAAAGAACAGAGCCCTGGGGTACACCTGCGGTCAATTTGTGCTCTTTGGATGAGAACCCATGTATAATGACTCGAATAGTGCGATATCTGTGAAAGCTCGAAATAAATCGAACGAAGCCATTGCCGACACCAAATGCGACAAGATAGTAGTGCACCGTGCCAGACCCTATCAAATGCCTTGGAGATATCCAGAACCACAACCTTACTCTCACCAAACTGGTGGATTGAGTTGGAGTTGCTCAATCCACCAGTTTGGTGAGAGTAAGGTGCCATGAGGTCATCCGTAGAGCGATTTCTGCGGAACCCATACTCTTGGTCGCTAAGAAGGCCATTAGACTCTAAATACCTCACAAGATGATGATTAAATATGCTCTCCATGACCTTGGAGAGAGCGGAGCATATCGCAATTGGCCGATAATTCGCAGGGTTGTTTGCCTCACCCTTTTTGGGTATTGGCTGAACGTTCGCAATCTTCCAAGGCGTCGGGAAGACTCCCGCACGGTAGGCAAGGTTGAAAAGGTTGCGTAAATTTGGCACGGATTGTTTTGCTACTGATTTTAACATATTTGCAAAATTTCATCAAAATCGGTGCAGATTTAGATATAGCTCCCATATATATGTATCGCCCGATTTGCACTTAAATGGCCGTAGTAGCTACAATTTTCAACCGATATCCACCAAATTTGGCATGGATTGTTTTGCTACTGATCTAAATATATTTGAAATATTTCAACAAAATCGGTTCAGATTTAGATATGGCTCTCATATATATGTATCGCCCGATTTGCACTTAAATGGCCGCAGTAGCTAAAATTTTCATCCGATCTCCACAAAACTTGACACGGACTGTTTCGTTACTGATCTTAAAATATTTGCAAACTTTCATCAAAATCGGTTCAGATTTAGATATAGCTCCCATAGATATGTATCGCCCGATTTGCACTTAAATGGCCGCAGTAGCTATAATTTTCAACCGATCTGCACAACATTTGGCATGGATTGTTTTGTTACTGATCTTAACATATCTGCAAATTTTTCTCAAAATCGGTTCAGATTTAGATATAGCTTCCATATATATGTATCGCCCGATTTGCACTTAAATGGCCGCAGTAGCTATAATTTTCAACCGATATGCACCAAATTTGGCGTGGATTGTTTTGTTACTTATCTTAACATATCGGCAAATTTTCATCTTAATCGGTTCAGATTTAGATATAGCTCCCATACATATGTATCGCCCGATTTGCACTTAAATGGTCGCAGAAGCTAGAATTTTTGACCGATCTTCACAAAACTTGACACGGACTGTTTTGTTAGTGATCTCAACATATTTGTAATATTTAATCAAAATCGGTTCAGATTTAGATATGGCTTCCATATATATGTATCGCCCGATTTGCACTTAAATGGCCGCAGTAGCTATAATTTTCGACCGATATGCACCAAATTTTGCATGGATTGTTTTGCTACTGATCTAAATATATTTGAAATATTTCAACAAAATCGGTTCAGATTTAGATATGGCTCCCATATATATGTATCGCCCGATTTGCACTTAAATGGTCTCAGTAGCTACAATTTTCAACCGATCTCCACAAAACTTGACACGGACTATTTCATTACTGATCTTAACATATAGGCAAATTTTCATCTAAATCGGTTCAGATTTAGATATAGCTCCCATATATATGTTACGCCCGATTTGCACTTAAATGGCCGTAGTAGCTACAATTTTCAACCGATCTGCACAAAATTTGGCACGGATTGTTTTGCTACTGATCTTAACATATCTGCTAGATTTCATCCAAATCGGTTCAGATTTAGATATAGCTCCAATTTTTATATATCGCCCGATTTACACTTATAAGGCTGCAATAAACACAATTTGTAACCGATCTGCACAAAATTTGGAACGGTTAGGTTATTATCGGCTCCGCCCGACTTTTACCCTTCCTTACTGGTTCATATTGTATTAAAAGCTGCATGTAACAAATTAGAGAGTTTCAATTTATATGTAAAAGCTTTTCTTAGTTTATTAGCTTGTTTTCTTAGTTAAATTAAGTTTTCAAATTATTGCAATATAAACTTGTATACAATGGGAAAGATGTTATGAAGCATTGACCTAACCTAATATGCGAGTTGTGACATTATATGGATAATTTTTAAGCTAAAACTATTTAATTCTGATAAAAAAAGGACAAAACTTATTCTGCAAAAAATTTTTTTTTTTTCGAAATTATGGGAGCCTTGTCAATCAATTACTTTGGCCTTCTTTGGTTTTAGTTTTCCCAAAATTTTTCTTAAAATTACAAATAAGTACCTACTTATAACTTCTTCCTCTTTATCGTTTGATTGAAATGATTTTTCTTAAAGCAAAAAACGCCCTCTACAACAGATTCCTTCTCCCCTTGCCATTCTTAAAAAGCCGAATTATTATGAACCAAAGGTTCTGCATCACCTGCATTACGATTTGCTGAGCGTCGACAACATTGCTCCTCCTGAAGAATATTCCAAAACTGCAGCAATAATATGATCAAAACTATGATGAGAGTAGCCAGGGCCAGGATATCTTTTAAAGTCCAATATGGATGTATGCCCGAAACACCTACCAAACGTTGCATTTCCCCATACTGCGATGATAGGGGGATTTGTAAAACTACCTCCTTGGACAAGGAAGCATTCAAGGTAGCACCAGAGGAACGTTCTTTTAAAGCCTTTATTTGTTGTTCCTGAAGTTTGGCAGAGATATTTTGCTGATAGGCCTCATCCCAGTCATTATTTCCCAGACTGATTTCTTGCAGTAGAGCATGACTCTTTTTTAGATTGACTACATCGAATTCCATCAAATGATTGCCTTCAATGTGCAGATAATGGAGACTTTTCAAAGGTTCCAAACTTTCAATGGCCAATTCAAAGAGATGATTATTGCCTAGATCCAGAGTAGACAATTTGGTCATTATGAGAAAATCTTGATTGGATAAATTTCTCAAATGATTCCAGGCCATATTGAGTTGCTCCAAATTGGGTAATTCCATGTAGAAGAACTTTTCCACGCTAGACTTCAGCCTGGTTAAACGGTTGTGAGAGACATCCAGCTTTTGTAGGTTCAGCATGCCTTGGAAATCATCTAGGGATTCCAAGAGGTTGCCCTGCATTTGTATTTCCTGCACTGACAATTTGTCGGTGATGTCCAGCCCCTTTAAGGAATTATTTGCTGCCATTAGTCTAACAATTCCACCTGCCAGGTGACAGCTTTTCAAACCACTCTCAGATAGTTGTAGGAAATCCACCGTTTGAAGATGCAAATCCTCCAGATTGGTATTGCTCAAATCCAGCAGCTTTAAATGGGGTAAATGACTAAATGAATTGGGTTCGAAAACCCTGAACTTATTGTTGCTTAAAATTATGGACGACAGCTTGAGATTCTTGCCAAAAGTTCCGCTGCCAATCATCTCAATTTGATTATAACTCAAATCCATATATTCCAAATTTATCAGCTCATCAAACATTCCAGCAGTCAATGAGTTTATGCCATTGTGGTTAGCATCCAAATATTTCAGTTTCTGCAAGCCAGCAAATGCTCGATAATGTAGGATTCTCATGGCATTATGTCTGAGATACAATTCCTCTAAGGTCTGGCGCAAAGCCCTAAAGACATTTTCCGTTAAAGTGAATATGGAATTTTGTTGCAGGTTTAAAACTTTGAGGCCTTGGCTGGAATCGAAATCCCGGCTGGTGAGGCTGTTTAGACCACAGTTATGCATGAGTAATCTCTTCAAATGGGGCGCATGTTCCAACAAATCCTTGGGTATGCGACGTAAGGCCGAATTACGTATTACCAGTTCTTGCAGTTCAGCGAGAGCTGTGAAGCTGGAAACCTTCAAAGGGTCTTCATAGGAGTCTGTTATGTTGTTCAGCAGACAAGAGGGGCGAGACTTGGAGCAACTTGTAATCAAATCTACATTGGTGGCCACCACCAAAATATCACTCAAACCCAGCAGCAGCAGCAAAAGCAACGATAACGTCGCAATATCGCCGCACATCGATGTCTCTGAACGCTGACTAATCGTTCTCATTGTTTCCCCCCAGCTGTTGACCGGTAGGTGGCCAACGACATATGTTTGTTGATCTTTTGTCTTGTCTTTGTTTTGATTACTCAAATTGGTGTAGTTCGATTGTGGTTTTTAATTTTGTTTTGTTTTTATTTTTTTTTATTCTTATAACTTTTGTATAATTTGCGTTGTTTTGGAGCGTAAGGTTCTTACTCTCCCACTGTCCGTGCCAAACTAAAATGGTAAGAATTATTCGCATGCCTGTACAACGATCAGCTTGTCACTGTCACTTGATCTTCTGAGCAAATTCATATTTTTTTCCAGAGAGGGAATTTTGTAGCTTTTTTTTTAATTTGAGCTGATAAGAGTATTCGTAATATTGAATGAAACTGCATTCAACATCATTTATGACTGTTTGTACGTGTATGGACATTGAAGTGGGTCGTCGATGTTTTTGTTTAAAGGGCAATGACATTGGAATTTTATAAACATTGAAGTGAATCGATGTGGCTAAAAGGGAGAAACCAGATTCGAACATATTTGTCGTGCTTGGTGCACGGTAAGCTGTGATAGCTGTCCAGTGACATGGAAATCACGAAAACGACGAATGGCTCTCCTTCGTGCCATGCCACTCTCGTTTATTTAAGGGAAATACCTCACACGTATCGCCATCATTTTTTATTTTAAAACAATTGTTTTCCTAAGCAAGCAAATATAAAACCAACAAAAATCATCTGTTTTTCTTCAAATTTTCGCCGGAAGTCGTTGGCGTACTTTTGCTTGCAAATTGTTTTAAAGGAAGTAAAATGGCGCTTACTCTTCTGCTACTCTTTTTACTAGAAAAGTTCGTGAACAGACCTATTTTCTATTCCTTATGTGTCGTTACTATTCATTACATTCCGAGTCAAGGGCGTGGGCGACGATTACGCATGCAACCCTGTGGAACAGCGAAACAGTCGGTAGGATATCGAAAGTATTATGGGGAGGTTTGGCACAAAGATGTGTGTTATGTTTCAACATCCATGCCAAGTAGGAACCAAATCGGTCGATAAACAGATATAGCCTCCATATAAACCAATCCCTGGATTTGACTTCTTGACCCTTAAAAGCCTCCATTTCCATCCGCTTTGGCTGAAATTTGGCACAAAAAATTGGTTTATGACTTTTAACATCCATGGCAAGTATGGTCCGAATCTGGCGAAAAACTGATATAGCCTCCATATAAATCGATCCCCGGATTTGACTTCTTCAGCCTTCACAAGCTTTAATTGTCATCCGATTTGGCTGAAATTGAGAACAAAGATTTGAATCGGTCGATAAACAGTTGTAGCCTCCATATAAATCGATCCCCGGATTTGACCTCTTGAGCCCTTAGAAGCCTCCGTTTTCATCCGATTTGGATGAAATTTGGAACAAAGACTTGGGTTATGACTTTCAACATCCACGCCAAGTATGATCTGAATCGGTCGATAAACAGATATAGTCTCCATACAAACCAATCCCCGGATTTGACTTCTTCAGCCTTTAGAAGCTTCAATTTTCATCCGATTTGGCTGAAATTTGGAACATATACTTGGGTTATGACTTTCAACATCCATGCCAAGTATGATCCGAATCGGTCGATAAACAGATATAGCCTCCATATAAACCGATCCCCGGATTTGACTTCTTGAGCCTTTAGAAGCTTCAATTTTCATCCGATTTGGCTGAAATTTTGGAACAAAAACTTGGGTTATGACTTTCAACATCCATGCCAAGTATGATCTGAATCGGTCGATAAAAAGATATAGCCTCCATATAAATCGAACCCCGGATTTGACTTCATCAGCCTTTAGAAGATTCAATTGTCATCCGACTTGGCTGAAATTTGGAACAAAGACTTGGGTTACGACTTTCAACATCCATGCCAAGTATGAACCGAATCGGTCGATAAACAGATATAGCCTCCATATAAACCGATCCCCAGATTTGACTTTTTGAGCCCTTAGAAGCTTAAATTTTCATCCGATTTGGACGAAATTTGGAACAAAAACTTGGGTTATGACTTTCAACATCCATGCCTAGTATGATCCGAATCGGTCGATAAACAGATATAGCCTCCATATGAACCGATCCCCAGTTTTGATTCTTGAGCCCTTAGAAGCCTCCGTTTTCATCCGATTTGGCTGAAATTTGGAACAAAGACTTGGGTTATGACTTTCAACATCCATGCCAAGTATTATTCGAATCGGTCGATAAACAGATATAGCCTCCATATAAACCGATCCCCAGATTTGACTTCTTGAGCCCTTAGAAGCTTAAATTTTCATCCGATTTAGATGAAATTTGGAACAAAAACTTGGGTAATGACTTTCAACATCCATGCCAAGTATGATCCGAATCGGTCGATAAACAGATATAGCCTCCATATGAACCGATCCCCAGTTTTGACTTCTTGAGCCCTTAGGAGCCTCCGTTTTCATCCGATTTGAATGAAATTTGGAACAAAGACTTGGGTTTTGACTTTCAACATCCATGCCAAGTATGATCCGAATCGGTCGATAAAAAGATATAGCCTCCATATAAATCGATCCCCGGATTTGACTTCTTCAGCCATTAAAAGCTTCAATTTTCATTCGATTTGGCTGAAATTTAGAATAACAACTTGGATTATGACTTTTAACATCCATGCCAAGTATGATCCGAATCGGTCTATAAACAGATATAGCCTCCATATAAATCGAACCCCGGATTTGACTTCTTCAGCCTTCAGAAGCTTCAATTGTCATCCGATTTGGCTGAAATTCGGAAGAAAAATTTGAGTTATGAGTTTTAACATCCATGCCAAGTATGATCCGAATCGGTCGATAAACAGATATAGCCTCCATATAAATCGATCCCCGGATTTGACTTCTTGAGCCTTTAGAAGCCTCAATTTTCATCCGATTTGGATGAAATTTGGAACAAAGATTTGGGTTATGACTTTAAACATCCTTGCCAAGTATGATTTGAATCGGCCCTTAAAAAGATATAGCCTCCATATAAATCGATCCCCGGATTTGACTTCTTCAGCCTTTAGAAGGTTCAATTTTCATCCGATTTGGCTGAAATTTGGAAGAAAAATTTGAGTTATGAGTTTTAACATCCATGCCAAGTATGATCCGAATCGGTCGATAAACAGATATAGCCTCCATATAAATTGATCCCGGATTTGACTTCTTCAGCCATTAAAAGCTTCAATTTTCATTCGATTTGGCTGAAATTTGGAATAACAACTTGGATTATGACTTTTAACATCCGTGTCAAGTATGATCCGAATCGGTCTATAAACAGATATAGCCTCCATATAAATCGAACCCCGGATGTGACTTCTTCAGCCTTCAGAAGCTTCAATTGTATGACTGAAATTTGGAAGAAAAATTTGAGTTATGAGTTTTAACATCCATGCCAAGTATGATCCGAATCGGTCGATAAACAGATATAGCCTCCATATGAACCCATCCCCAGATTTGATTTCTTGAGCCTTTAGAAGCCTTCGTTTTCATCCGATTTGGCTGAAATTTGGAACAAAGACTTGGGTTATGACTTTCAACATCCATGCCAAGTATGATCCGAATCGGGCGATAAAAAGATATAGCCTCCATATAAATCGATCCCCGGTTTTGACTTCTTCAGCCCTTAGAAGCCTCCGTTTTCATCCGATTTGAATGAAATTTGGAACAAAGACTTGGGTTATGACTTTCAACATCCATGCCAAGTATGATCCGAATCGGGCGATAAAAAGATATAGCCTCCATATAAATTGATCCCCGGATTTGACTTCTTCAGCCTTTAGAAGCCTTAATTTTCATCCGATTTGGATGAAATTTGAAACAAAGATTTGGGTTATGACTTTTAACATCCTTGCCAAGTATGATCCGAATCGGCCTATAAACAGATATAGCCTCCATATAAATCGAACCCCGGATTTGACTTCTTCAGCATTCAGAAGCTTTAATTGTCATCCGATTTGGCTGAAATTTGGAAGAAAAATTTGAGTTATGAGTTTTAACATCCATGCCAAGTATGATCCGAATCGGTCGATAAACAGATATAGCCTCCATATGAACCCATCCTCAGATTTGACTTCTTGAGCCTTTAGAAGCCTTCGTTTTCATCCGATTTCGCTGAAATTTGGAACAAAGACTTGGGTTATGACTTTCAACATCCATGCCAAGTATGAACCGAATCGGTCGATAAACAGATATAGCCTCCATATAAATCGATCCCCGGTTTTGACTTCTTCAGCCCTTAGAAGCCTGCGTTTTCATCCGATTTGGCTGAAATTTGGAACAAAGACTTGGGTTATGACTTTTAACATCCATGGCAAGTATGGTCCGAATCGGTCGATAAACTGATATAGCCTCCATGTAAATCGATTCCCGGATTTGACTTCTTCAGCCTTTAGAAGATTCAATTGTCATCCGACTTGGCTGAAATTTGGAACAAAGATTTGGGTTATGACTTTTAATATACATGGCAAGTACGATCCGAATCGGTCGATAAACAGATATAGCCTCCATATAAACCGATCCCCAGATTTGACTTCTTGAGCCCTTAAAAGCCTCCGTTTCCATCCGATTTGGATGAAATTTGGAACAAAGACTTGTGTTATGAGTTTCAACATTTATTCCAAGTACGATCCGAATCGGTCGATAAACAGATATAGCCTCCATATAAACCAATCCCCGGATTTGACTTCTTCAGCCTTTAGAAGCTTAAATTTTCATCAGATTTGGCTGAAATTTGGAACAAAGACTTGGGTTACGACTTTCAACATCCATGTCAAGTATGATCCGAATCGGTCGATAAACAGATATTCTTCAAAATTTTCCCGAAATCCCATCTGTCAACATCAGTGCCACGTTTTATTCGAATCGGTCAATATGGCCCCCCTAAGTACTTCTGGAGACGAAAATAATTCAAATACAAACTCACTTAATAAGGGTTCATTATTAGCGGAATGTTTGAATGTTTTATTTGAATTAAAATAAACTACGTTAAAAATCACCCATTATAATTTTAAATATTTTCAATGCCATATTTTTGATCTACACTTTAGCATGGTTACTAATTTTTGTTCCAGAGCAGTAATTACCATTGCTGCCTATTCAAGTAGAAAATTGTTCGATAATTATATCAATAACATATTTCTTGCAACTCCCCAACCGCCTTCATTAGGTAATTCTATAACTGAAAACATTTGAAAATAGTTTTGGGGGCGAAGGTTTGCTCTCAGTTCTGCCTTTTCCATATCGATGAAATGAGGTGGAAAACTGAAAGCTGTTGCAATCATTGGAGGCACCGTCACAGTGCACAACCACCATCAACACAATCGCCACAATGCCACAAACCGTGCTCGTACGTTTGTTGCTTGGAAATATGCTAATGTCTACACCTTTTAGCTTGTGTTTGGGGACTGTTTTGTTGGGTTGTAGCATTGGGGCTGCGACTCTGTGGCTGGGTTGACTAGTTGGTTGGTGTACTGCGATGAAATGTTGTGTAGCAACAACATTTTCCATGTCGTTGCATCGTAAATACTCGTTTAATCTTTTTGTGCATAACATGAGCACGCAACAATCTTCGTTCCTTCCTCCATGGAATGGTTTTGGAATAGATGGTTGCTTGGGATGACTGGCCAAGCTGGCTGACTGGCTGCATCGCTTGCTCGCTCTTGGCTTATTTTGCGATTTGCTGCTGCTTGGTGCTTTGTGGCAAACCACTCAGCCTTTTACCCAGGCAGCCAGCCAGCAAGTGTATCATCATCATCATCGTTGTCATCATCATCATCGATGCATCCATGGCGAGTTAGTACCCCATCAGTGTGTACTTATCGTGGTTCGGATAAGACTTTAACACATCCTTGAATTGTGCTTGTGCTTGCTGGAGGTTTAGTGGCTTTAGATTCAACTGCTGTTGCGATTTAGTTTTTGGTTTCTGGATTTTATATCGAACGAACGAATGAACGAACGTTGTGCAATGGTATCTTCATGCAATTAATTCGAATTTCTGCGAATTATTTAATTAGAAGCATCTCAGCCACCACATACGAGCGAGAATGTGTGTTTGTTAAAGCACGAGTACAAGAGTATCAGCGAGCCTACACCATGACTCCCTAGTGCCAGTACTAAGTGCTGTCTGCGCTACAACAATCCACTTCATTTGACTCTAAATCTTTTTGGATTGGGGAATTTATAGCTAATACACGAATTTATGTGTGTCACTAACTTGGGGGAAATTTAAATAGGACTCTAGTGGCTTGAATTAAAAAACAAACAAACAAAAAATAAAACATATTTTAAAACAGAAATAAATAGCAAACAAACATTTCAACTAAAAAAAAAATTGAAAAATAAATGAAAATTAAATTTTTCGCGCAAATCAAATGTTAATTTTTTTTCCTAAGGACAATATTTCAATGAAATTTTTTCCTAAAGACAAAATTTCTATGAAATTTTTCCTTAAGAAAAAATTTCTAGGAAAATTTTCCTAAAGACAATATTTTTATGAAATTTTTCCTAAGGCAAAATTTCTATAAAATTTTTCCGAAGGCGAAATTTCTATAAAATTTTTCCTAAGGACTAAATTTCTATAAAATTTTTCGTCAAGAAAAAATTTCTTTGAAATTTTTCCTAAAGATAAAATTTCTATGAAATTTTTCCTAATGACAAATTTCTAGGAATTTTTATATCCTCTCTGGCCAAATTTACAAAGACGTCGAGGGGCCTAACGCAACTTACTGTCCCAAATTCCAGCGAAATCGGACAGTAAATGCAGTTTTTATGGGTCCAAAACCTTAAACCGAAAGTTCGGTCTTTATGACAACCAAATCTGGGTCGATCTGGTCCAAATTGCACAAGGGCGACGAGAGCCTATCACAACTCGCTTTACCAAATTTCAAAACCTTAAATCGAGAAATCGGTCTATATGGCAGCTATATCCATGGAACGATCTGGGGCTAGTTGAAAGGATGTCGAGGGGCCAAAGATAACTTACTGTTCCAAATTTCAGTGAAATCGAATTGTAAATGCGCCTTTTATGAGCCAAAGACCTTAAATCGAGAGATCGATCTATATGACAGCTATGAACAAGGAAATCGAGAGGCCTGACACAACTCGCGGCCTAAGACCTTATATCGGCAGATCGGTATATATGGAGGCTATATCAAAATATAGTCCGATATAGCCCATCTTTGAACTTAACCTGCCTATGGACACAAAAGAATTTGTGCAAAGTTTCAGCTCAATATCTTTATTTTTAAAGACTGTAGCGTAATTTCAACAGACAGACGTCGGACATGTAGCCAGTTAGATTTTTACGACGATCTTTATAGGGTCGGAAATGGATATTTTGACCGTGTTGCAAACGGAATGACAAAATGAATATCCCCTTATCGGGATGGTGGGTGTAAAAAAGACAATATGACTACAATTTTCGGTGGAGAGAAAAAAATTATATGGCTAAATTTTTTTCTAAATTTAATGAAATATTTTCTCAATTTAATGAAAATTTTCATAAATTTAGTAAAATTTTCATAAATTTAGTGAAATTTTCATGAATTTAATAAAATTTTCATGAATTTAGTAAAATTTTCATAAATTTAGTAAAATTTTCATAAATTTAGTAAAATTTCCATAAATTTAGTAAAATTTTCATAAATTTAGTAAAATTTCCATAAATTTAGTAAATTTTTCATAAATTGAATAAAATGTTCATAGTAAAATTTTCATAAATTTAGTAAAACTTTCATAAATTTTGTAAAACTTTCATAAATTTACTAACATTTTCATAAATTTAGTAAAATTTTTATAAATTTAGTAAAATTTTCATAAATTGAATAACATTTTCATAAATTTAGAAAATTTTCTTAAATTTAGTAAAAATTTTCATAAAATTTTTCATTTATTTTATGACAATTTCTCTAAATTTAATGAAATTTTTCTTAATTTAATGTACGTTTTTCTTAATTTGTCTTTTTTTTATTTTTCTTAATAATTATGACGCATTCCCTTAAGACGAATTTCTTATTAAAATTTGCTCTAAAGACAAAATTTCCATGAAATTTTCTCTTAAGACAAAATTTTCTATGAAAAGTTTTTTTGAAAATTTTTCCAAAAAACTAAATTTCGTTATAAAAATTTATAAATCTTACCACAAATCTCCGGGTTTTACTTCTTGAGCTCTTACAAGCCGCAATTTTCGTTCGATTTGGCTGAAATTTTGCATGTAGTTTTCTGTGAAGATATCCAACAACTGGGCCAAGTACGTTGCAAATCAGTATATAACCTAATATAGCTCATATATAAAACGATCTGCCGATTTGACTTCTTAAGCCCTTACAAATGGGTCTATAACCTAATATAGCTCCCATATAAACTGATCTCCCGATTTGACTTCTTTAGCCCTCGCAGCCGCAATTATTGTCGGTTTTGGCTGAAATCTTGCATGTGATGTTCTGCTATGACTTCCAACAACTGTTCCAAGTACGGTCTAAATCAGTCTATAACCTGATAAAGTTCCCACATAAACCGGTCTCTCGATTATCCCTGTTCCTAGAAGCTTTAATTTTTGATGGTTTGGCAGAAGTTTGGTATGCAGAATAAATTTATGCCTTTCAAAAAAATTTATTTCGTTGAATTTTTTTGCAGAACCCGTGGTGGTGGGTTCCGGCCCGGCCGAACTTAGCAGGCTTTTACTTATTCTTTTGCCGGATTCACAATGGGTTACGAGCATTGAGCACCATCTACTTCGTTTTATCTCCGTTTACTTCTCCTACTGCTTTAATGTTCTTCAGCAAAGTTACTGCTGCGCTGACATCATTATGCATAGGGGGTATACATTCTAACCATCAGCAGGTTTCGTTCGGTTTTGTGGTCTTCGACACAATCAGATACAAATACCAGTCAAAAATATTCGTTCCGTATCCTTAGCACACTATCTGTGTTTGTTTCAGCAGGAGGATATGTTTGTTCGAAAACCATTGGTTTGGTGCTTAATTCTTTGGTAGAATTTATGTTTTTCATGTTGTCTTTTGAACACTCGATTGGGTTACACCCAAGTATTTGTATTTTTCTCCTATGAACAGATTGGCGAACAGACGGCTCGATCGATCTAAAATGTGATGGCGATATATTCTTGATCGCCACTTTATAGGCCTTTAGGCCATAATTTGGAGTTGTAACAAACAGAATGACAAAATTAGTATACCTTCTACAATGTATAATAACATTTAATAAAGAAAATTCAACATTTACGTATTTCATATTTTTATTATGACTGATTCCGTTCTGTCATTGAAAAGGCAAAACGAGTTTCCGGTGATCGAGGTCGTAGAATTATTCTTGCGCCTAAAGGTATGCATCATAATTATATATAGTGAAAACCATCTTGTATGAGCAGTAGTTATAAAAAACTTATTGGTTTGCTGGCTATGGGAATCTAATAACAAAAATTCTAAGTGGATTTTCCCTGCTTCTTATTTAAACCTGACCCTATTAAAATGTTCAGCACTGCTTTACACTCTAAGCTAAAATTAAGCACAAGTGTCTGGCATTTGTGCAAACCAAATCTTAAATGTAAGCAAAACTGCATTTAATCCAGCAACAGCAGCAGCCGCCTTCGGCATTTCTAGACTTGCACATAACCTTCACGATCTCCTAATGCTTAATTTAGGGCCCTTAGGGATCGTTGTCAACTTAGGCATTGGTCCTCTAGGATTGTTTGGGGACACTCGCTCGCTTGCTGGCTGGCTGGCTGGCTGAGTGGCTTTGTGCTGGTGGTGTCTGGTATGTGTGTGTAAACATGAGTCGCGCGCCATTACTCAAGTTTTGCTAGTGGTTTTTGAATTCACGCTGTTCATTTGTTGCTGTTCCTGGTGTTTCTCCCGATGTTGTTGTTGTTTTTGGCTTTGTTGTTTGATTCGTCGTCTTGATTTTAGTTTTTGTTTTTTTTTGTCGAGAGTTTTGTGGTTTCTTAAGTATTTTGTGGTAAATTAAAAAAATCTGTGAACTCTGCAGTTATCACTGCCATGATCGTAGTCAAACAAAACTTTTTTAGTCATCATCAGCCAGTTCGAGCAAGAGTTCACTTTAGATGGCTATATAGACGGCCCGCCGGCCGGCCACAGCCGCTTGATATCTGCTGAATGCATTTTCATTTTTCAGTTTGCTGTTTGTTGTCATGATGTTTGTTTGCTGTTGTTTTGGCAATGCTGCTGGCATTCCCATAAGGGCACAGTGTTTGGGAAAAAGGGAAATAATTTCGCTAAAATGGGTAAGGATATACCTACATATCCTATAACAAATATATATTTCTTCAAAAATTTTGAATTATGCAAATTGTGGTGGAATTGTTTTTATAACAAACATTTTCACATTTCATTTTTATACTCTACACCACTGCTGTGGTCCAGGGTTGTATAACACATTCGTCAGAAATCGGATCATTCAGAAATCGTCCGTCCCTCCGTCCGTCCCTCCGTCGACGATGACAGGTAGACCTGAAGGTGAGGGAGGAAATAACACCGTAGAATTTCAGTGGGGCACAAAATGCCTACGTAGAGATAAGGTCGATAGTCGACACCTTAAACCGCCACTCCAGTATCTCCCGGTAGACTGACAATATGCTTCGCGACAGGATTATTAATGCGGGCTTAGGAGAAAGTGTGGTCAGAAGGCGGTTAACAAGGGGAACGTCTCAAGAAGCGATGTTCTCGCCGATTCTCTGAAAGAGGGAAATAAACGAAGTCCTATTGGATCTCAACGGGGAATGAGTGAGGCTGACTGTATATCCAGACGACGTTGTCTTATTGATTGGAGGTGCATTTCTGTCGATGCTCAGCGAGATTATGGAATAATAGGCTATGGAGATGGACTACGAGAAAGGACGGAGCTGGTGCTTTTCACTCGAAGTAAGATACCGAATTTCAGACTCCCGTCTGCAATTGCAAAGGAGGCCAAATACCCAGATCTGGAAAAGCAATATGAAAGAAAGGTGCGCCCTCTATACTTGCACAACAATATTCGGAATGTTCGGTAGGAAGGAGGGAGTCAGTCCGAAGGTAATGTACTGGAGACCAGTACTGACATATGGAGCATTGGCTTGATTTAAAACTGTGGAGAAGAGTTGGTGTACCCTAAGGTACTTCAAAAGGTGTAGAGATCCACACATTAGGTGTGTCTGGAGAGGATGCTGAATATACAGCCTGTTCAAGTCTATATTCAAGGATGTGCCGCTAAGGTTGCGCTTAGGCGGACGGAGCTGAGCATGCCGGGAATGTGGATGTCATGGATGCAGTGAAAAGGTGAGGAAGGTTTCAGACCGATTCGGAAAAGGTTGTTTCGGATTGGCTTTCCCTGAAGGGAGGAGTGGGAGGAGGGTTTAGTGTTTGAGTTAGATGAGACCTCGATCTTCACTGATGGCTTCAGGATGGATTCAAGGACGAGAATTTGGATCTATTCGGAGACACTCGATAACGGTATGCCAATTAGACTGGCGGACAAGTATACGGTCTATCAAGGTCTATGCCGATACGTTGGCCGGACCTGATACCTTCGAAGCTCGATCGTTTAGGAGTACTGAACGGGATCCTGGCTCAAGACGTTGTGTTGTCTTGGTTTCCCGGACACGTCATTGTTCTGGGGAATGAAATGGAGGTCAGGAATGCCCGTAGGGGATCCTCCATAGCAGGTAGACCTGTGGTACACGTGTCATTTGTCGAACTTCTGAACATAGTAGAGGAGATGGCCAGTGAAGGGGCGGTTGCGAGGTAGTTTACCAGTACACTACGGCCAGCTATTGAGCAGAAGAGGACGAGGGAATTGCTAGTCCTTGATAAGGGGTCACAGTCTCTTGACTATGTGATATTCTGGGTTTCCGGACACGTCGGTGTTCTGGGCAATGAAAGGGAGGGCAATTATGCCGGAAGGGGATTCACCACGGCAGGTATTCCTGTGGACGTTCTTGTACTCTTCTTATTGTCGAACTACTGAACATAGTAGAGGAGATGGCCAGTGCGGAGGTGAAGACGATGTATGAGTCTGCGGATGGATGTGGGTTTACCAGAACACTCTGGCCAGCTGTTGACCAAAAGAGGATTAGGGAATTTCTGTTCCTTGATAAGGGGTCACTGAGACCAAAGGAAGGAGTCATAACAGGGCACTGTCCACTAGGCCATATGGCCGCGTGTTTTGGAGTGCCGCATAACAACTACTGTGGACGCTGTCTTGATTAGCAGGAGACGATCGAACACCTGCTCTACACATGGATGGATCTTCAGAAACACAGGTTATCCATCCTATGGAGGCGGTTCTTCTCCGATCTTGGCGAACTTGCAGATGTATTTCTGGGGAGTCTCCTCAGATATGTGGATAAGACGGGTTTGTTACGGCGAGGGTCCCGATAAAATCTTCAAAACTTTGTCATGCATACGCATATGAGGAGAACCAAAGCTTAGAACTCGGCGAGTGAATATTTGAGTGAGTGTGAGTTGACACCATGGGGAACCACACGCGTGGTGGCGAGATGGATAGGGGCTTGCTCCCTACTCTACCACTAAATTCCCCATGAACATTCGATTAAGGAACAAGGAATACTACTCTCATATCAATGAGAGAAGTCCGATTAAAGTTTAAGCTCAATGATAAGGGCCTCCTTTTTTATGCCGAGTCCAAACGGCATGCCGCATAACGACACCACTTGGTAGAGAAGTTTTAGCATGGCAGGGTACCTTACCAGCATAAGTAAGGAGATAACCACCTCTGAAAATTTTGTTGATGTTCACGACGGGATTTGGACCCAGGCGTTCAGCGCCATAGGCGGACATGCTAACCTTTTTATATTTTTCATGATCTCGTCATCTCCCTGTCTGCCCTACGGGTGCATTGGCAGGGTACTTCATCATCATATTTTCATCCCATTCTTCCTTTTCTTCTTTTTCTTACCAGTGTGTCACAATGGGCCTGGCTGGCCTTCGAGTGAATTCATCTTTCCGGGTGCGCAACCCACTTAATCTTAACCTAACCCTATTTAAGCTAGGAGCCTCTCGCACTCTCTAATATCTTTTATCAGACCTGGTTTGCTATGTTTTTGGGTTGCGACGGCCCCTTAGTGACTTCGCCCGGTGTGTGGATTTGAAATCGTGATCTTTCCCAAATTCCTTTCATTTGAGACCCATATTGGCACTGTATGACCCTCCAGACAATTGGCGCTAAAAGTAGATATAAAACTTGTACTCTACTCTCAAATAACTTTTATTTCAGGCCCATATTAATGTGGTTAGAAAGTAAGTCTAGTTTGGAGCAGGGCTAAGAAGTCTAATGCTGGACTCCGAACCCTGGTCGGAGTCTAAGGCAGAAACGGAGTGTTAAGCCGGAGTCGGAGAGTGGTTCGGAATCGAGGCAAGCTTCCTCAACTCCAAACCAAACTCCGACTCCTGATCAATAGTTCGACTCTGACTTCGACTCCGTCCAAAAAAGCTTGACTCCGATTGACTCTGCAGCCCTGTTTTTGAATTGTTTTTGAAGTGGGGCATACACCCAGGCACATGGTCCCAAAATTGGATATCAATTTCGTCCTCTACCTCTAAATACCCTTCATTTAAACCCATATTGATATGGTCGGAAAATATGTCCAAAATGTTAGTTGCTTTCGGTGGGGCACTTGGGGGGACTGCCCCTCACCTAAAACCGACGAACGGGATATATGAACCAATCTTGACAATATGGTACTCAAATGAAAGGTATTTGAAAGTAGACCACGATCTTGATATTCAATTTTTTCGCAAAGTGCTTGGCGGGCTGCCCCATCCTGAAAATTTTTATTCAGCCCCATATAACCGTGGTCAGAAAGTAAGTCTAGTTTGGAGCAGCGCTGCGGAGCCCAATACTCGACTCCGACCCCGGGTTGGAGTCTAAGTAGGAATCGGGGTGTTAAGCCGGAGTCGGAGAGTGGTTTGGAGTTGAGCACGCTTGCCTCGACTCCGAATCAATCTTCGACTCCTGCTGACACTCCGATGGTCCGACTTCTACTCCGTCCAAAACAGCTCGACTCCGGTCGGCTCCGCAGCCCTGGTTTGGAGGGTGTTTTTGAAGTGGTGCCTACACCCAGACACTTGGTCCACAAAATGGATATAAATTTCGTCCTCTACCTCTAAATACCCTTCATTTGAGCTCATATTGATATGGTCGGAAAATATGTCCAAAATATTACTTGCTTTCGGTGGGTTACTTGGGGGGACCGACCCTCCCCCAAAACCTACAAACGGGATATATGGACCAAACAAGACAATATGGTACTCAAATTAAAGGTATTTGAAAGTTGAAAACACGATCCTGATATCCAATTTTTTCGCAAATAGTTTGGGGGGCTGCCCCACCTCGAAAACCCTCCCAAACCGGACATATTTACGTCTATGGCAATATGGGTTTTAGAATAGAGGTCTTTTAGAGTAGAACACAAATCTTATATCACCTTTCGGGACCTAGTGTCTAGGGGTTGCCCCACCCCCTCATAAAACTTAAAAAATAAGGCATATTTGCGGACCTTGGCAATATGGGGATCATGCGACTCCTGGGGCTCATGCGAAAAGTCTCCGGGTGGCCGCCCAAGCCATAAACACCCTCCCCCCAAGCCGGAAATATATATTTCGATTTTGCCAATATGGGGCTCAAGGTGTTGAGGTGCTCTGCTACCCCCATAGCACACCCCAGATAGGACGTATTGACAAACCTTGGCAATTTTCGGAACCTCTACCTAAATTTTGTTTCTAGTTTCAAGCTATAGATCGAATTTCGGCAGAAATGTCCCACCCATTTCCGATTTCTGATGTTTTTGAAAATTAGCGTAAGGGGTGTCGCACTGCGGAACGCCGTTCGGACTCAGCTATAAACAAGTAATAGCGTGCTAAGTTCGGCCGGGCCGAATCTTATCTACCCTCCACCATGGATCGCATCTGTCGAGTTCTTTGCGCAATATCTCTTTGTAGGCAAACAAAGAATAATGAATATGGACGGAGGAGGAGGAGCTATATCAAGTTAAAGTCCGATTCGGGGCTCAAGAAGCAAAATCGGGAGATCGGTTTATATAGGAGCTGTGTCAAGCTATAGATCGATTCAGACCATATTGCACACGTATGTTGAAGGCCATGGGAGAAGCCGTTGTACAAAATCTGTGTCAAATCGGATGAGAATTAGGATCTCTAGAGGCTCAAGAATTCAAGATCCCAGATCGGTTTATATGGCAGCTATATCAGGTTATGGACCGATTTGGACCGTACGTCGCATAAATGTTGAAAGTGATACCAAAACATCACGTGCAAAATTACAGCCAAATCGGATAGGAATTGCGCCTTCTAAAAGCTCAAGAAATCAAGACCCGATTTGAACCATACTTCGTTCAATGGACTGATTTGGCCCATTTACAATCCCAACTGACCTACACCAATAAGAAGTATTTGTGCAAAATTTCAAGCGGCTAGCTCTACTCTTTCAAAAGTTAGCGTGCTTTCGACAGACAGACGGACGGACGGACGGACAGACGGACGGACATGGCTAGTTCGACTTAAATTTATATTAAAAAAGATTTATGTTCAAAAGTTGTTTTATAGATTTTTATTTTGCTCGACACTGTGACAACGATGCTTAGGATTTGCAGCTGTAGTTGTGGCATAGCGTTGACATCAGCCATACACAGTTAGTGGTAGAGAATCTCTTTGAGTTTGGGTATCTTGAGGCTGAATGCAGACAAACGGAGGATGGCTGCAAATGTGATGGCTGCTGCACTGATTAAATCATTAAATATTCTGATTGTGTAGCACAATAATGAAATGTTTTAGCGCTTGTCTGATGGTGAATTATTCATGGAATGAATGCAAAAACGATGACCAAACAACAAAACAAACACAAAATCAAAATAAACACAACAACCCCAAAAAAAAAAAAAAACAGAACTACAGAAGAAGAACTCCAACAACAAGTCAGTAAAACAACAACAGATATCAGCACCTATCACCAGGTAACCAACCACCAATTATTGCTCCATCATTTTGTGTAAGGTTGTGCAGGACCACGAAAGTGAAATTTTCATAAAGTGCACGAAATTTCTTAGGAAAGCTGAATCGAAACAGAAAAATCCACCAATCAATGCCAACCAAGGTCTGGTTGTTGGCTTTGGCTACATTTAAGGGTTCTCAAAATGTAAGTGATTCCCCTTTCTGCTTTGCCCATTGGTGGGGGAGTAACCAAAAAAAAGAAGGAGTTTTGCAGGGTGGTCATTCTAGCATGTAAAACATTTCTGTCTGTTTCTGTTTCTGTCAATCTGATGATAACCTCTTGAATGAACAGATTTTCCCTTTCATCTCCATTTTCAACTGCCATATCATTTTCCAAATCTTTTTGTTATCTCTGTTTACCCTCTTCTCGCTTCGTAGGGAAAATGTTTGCCCTGAATGAAAAAAAAAAATGAATATGTTTGTGACAACCACTGGACATTGTTTGGGGCAGGGGGTGGCTGTGGCAGCATTTTGACAGACCTTTGTTGCCCGTGAAGCGTAATTAATTTGGATTTTTTTTTCATTATTTTCTCTTACACAAAGGGCAAAGGCTTTTATTTATCTGTTGTGGTTTATCATTTCATTGTATTTATATATGCCGAAAATTAACTCTTCTTTCAATGGTAATTTGTTGACTTTGTTGAATTGGGAGAGGGTTTGAAAACAAAGATGGGCAATCCGTCGGTAGCCAAAGCATTAGTTGAGGCACTATAAAGTTTGTTAACTCGTTAAGAGGCTAGTGTCGAATCTTGGAGCAAGCGGCAACGCCACAACGAAGGACCCACAAAACCCATGCGGTTGGGGCGCTGGAGGCCAGTAACCCGCCTCCGGAAAACTATGAAAAACAAACGAATAGTAACAAGTAAAAGCGTGTTAAGTTCGGCCGGGCCGAATCTTATATACCCTCCACCATGGATCGCATTTGTCGAGTTCTTTTCCCGGCATCTCTTCCTAGGCAAAAAAAGGAATAAAGAAAAGATTTGCTCTGTCATAAGAGCGATATCAAGATATGGTCCGGTTCGGACCACAATTATATGTTGGAGACTGATTCAGATCATAATAAACACGTATGTTGATGGTCATGAGATGATCCGTCGTACAAAATTTCAGGCAAATCGGATAATAATTGCAACCTCTAGAGGCTCAAGAAGTCAAGATCCCAGATCGGTTTATATGGCAGCTACATCAAGTTATGAACCGATTTGAACCATACTAAGTACAGTTGTTGGATATCATAACAAAACACGTCATGCAATATTTCAGCCAAATCGGATAATAATTGCGTCCTCTAATGGCTCAAGAAGTCAAGACCCCAGATCGGTTTATATGGCAGCTATATAATGTTATGGACCGATTTGAACTATTCTTAGCACTGATGTTGAAAGTCATAACAAAACACCTCATGCAAAATTTCAGCCAAATCGGATAATAATTGCGTCCTCTAATGGCTCAAGAAGTCAAGACCCCAGATCGGTTTATATGGCAGCCATATCAGGTTATGGACCGATTTAAACTATTCTTAGCACAGTTGTTGAAAGTCATAACAAAACACCTCATGCAAAATTTTAGCCAAATCGGATAATAATTGCGTCCTCTAATGGCTCAAGAAGTCAAGACCCCAGATCGGTTTATATGGCAGCCATATCAGGTTATGGACCGATTTAAACTATTCTTAGCACAGTTGTTGGAAGTCATAACAAAACACGTCGTGCAAAATTTCATTCCAATCAGATAAAAATTGCGCCCTCTAGAGGCTCAAGAAGTCAAGACCCCACATCGGTTTATATGGCAGCTATATAATGTTATGGACCGATTTGAACTATTCTTAGCACTGATGTTGAAAGTCATAACAAAACACCTCATGCAAAATTTCAGCCAAATCGGATAATAATTGCGTCCTCAAATGGCTCAAGAAGTCAAGACCCCAGATCGGTTTATATGGCAGCCATATCAGGTTATGGACCGATTTAAACTATTCTTAGCACAGTTGTTGAAAGTCATAACAAAACACCTCATGCAAAATTTTAGCCAAATCGGATAATAATTGCGTCCTCTAGTGGCTCAAGAAGTCAAGACCCCAGATCGGTTTATATGGCAGCTATATCAGGTTATTGACCGATTTGAACCATACTAAGCTCAGTTGTTGGATATCATAACAAAACAATCCATTTAAAATTTCATTCTAATCGGATGAGAATCGCGCCCTCTAGAGACTCAAGAAATCAAGACCCAAGATCGGTTTATGTGGCAGCTATATCAAAACATGGATCGATATGGCCCATTTACAATTCCAACTGACCTACACTAATAAAAAGTATTTGTGCAAAATTTCAAGCGGCTAGCTTTACTCCTTCAAAAGTTAGCGTGCTTTCGACAGACAGACGGACGGACGGACATGGCTAGATCGACTTAAAATGTCACGACAGAATGACGAAATTAGTATACCCCGATCCTATGGTGGAGGGTATAAAAACGGACCCCCTCCCCCCGATCGTTGACGACCCACACAAACGAAAAAAGGACCATGATTTGCGGATCTGCACCTGGAATGTCCGCACTATTTATAGTGAAGGTGCAGTATACGAGCTGGCATTTTCATTCCGAAAGCAGGAAAACCCTACCACACGAAGGCGAAAGATTTTCGTCCTGTTAGTCTGTCATCCTTTATGCTGAAGACTCTTGAGAGGTTGATAGAAACATATCTTAGGGCAAAGATCTCTGGAGATTGCCTGTCGCGGCAGCAGCATGCATATAGTAAAGGCAAATCCACTGAAACAGCCCTTCGCGACCTAGTCGGCTACATAGAGGGGTCTCTTGCTGTCAAGGAATATACAATGGTAACATTTCTTGACATTGAAGGTGCTTTCAATAATGACCACCTCTCGACAGACGAAGATTACACTATACAAGACACTGATACTACCCGTGTTGTTATATGATTCTGAGGCATGGGTACTTGAGAAAGCAGGTGAGGCAGTACTTGGAGTATTTGAGAGAAAATTTCTTCGTAAAATATATGGACCAGTTTGCGTTAATGGAGAATATAGGTGACGTATGAACCTCGAGCTGTACGAGCTGTATGACGATGATAGCATAGTAAGACGCATCAAAAGGCAACGGCTGCGTTGGCTAGGACATGTTGTCAAAATGGATGAAGAAGCTCCAGCAAAGAAGTCTTTTGAAGGCAAACACGGTGGTACATGCAAACCGGGAAGGCCAAAAGCCCGGTGGAAAATCAAGTGGTGGGAGACACCTCGAAACTTTGTGTCAGAATGAGCGCAGAAGATGGAGGCGCTTGGAACGCTATTCTACGTTCGGCTAGTGGAATAAATGTTCTGGCATAGCCAATTAAAGTAAGTAAGTTACGAGTTACTACTCAATAAGCTCCTGATTTAATATAATTTTTCAAATTTTTTTGCCTGTTAGGGCGAGATAATTAAATTTTACAATTTTTGTTTCTTACTCTTTCGAGACGAGCTCAATGACAGCGGAGCAACAGCGAGAGCCATTGCCGTTATCTTGGCGTTCGAAGCCATCAATACAACTTCCAACAGATGCACAAAATCATGTATAGTACGGAAGAAGTGTAATTGCCACAGACAGTATATCTGTCATTACACAAAAATACATGCATTGGGAAAAAGTACAGCTTATAGACAGGGTTGTCGAGCGTGGTTAATGTGGTAATTGTATCATAGATGCGTTTTCGCTATTAATGGTTAATGTGGTAATTGTATCATAGATGCGTTTTCGCTATTAATACGATTCAAATACAATATTCCAACGCGCGGCCCTTGAAGCCATCACACCTAACATGGTAGCATGGAAAAGTCTTCTAACCAAAGACGAACCGTGTCCCATAGTGGTTGGTGTGTGTTGCTATCTTTGGCTTTCCTTTTCCATTTGCATCTCTGATCATTGAGCTCATCTCGAAAGAGAAACAAACAAAAATTGAAAAATCAATTACGTCAAAATATGTTTGAAAATTTAATTAAGACTTTATTTTCCATGAAAATCAAATTGCCAACAAATTTTTCTTAGAAATGCCACCAAAACAAAAAATTACCTCTTGTTAGAAGTAAAAATGCAAATTTTTCCCATGAACATTCCACTAAGGAACAGGGACAAACTTCTCACATATCAATGAGTGCAGTTCGATTCAAGTTTAAGCTCAATGATAAGGGGCCTCCTTTTTATAGCCGAATTCGAACGGCGTGCCGCAGGGCGACACCTCTTTGGAGAGAAGTTTTATATGGCATAGTACCTCACAAATGTTGCCAGCATTAGGAGGGGAAAGCCACTGCTGAAAATTTTTTCTGCAGTGGCTTTCGCCAGGATTCGAACCCAGGCGTTCATCATCATAGGCGGTAGTGCTAACCTCTGCTCTACTGTGGCTTCCCTTGTTAGAAGTGGGTTTCGAAAATATATTTCCGCACAAATTTTATCGAACTTGATTAGCTCCGAATTATTCCACCCTTTTGTTAACAACTTTTCAAAAAATAATTAAGCTCGAGGTCAAACCCTTAGATGTGATTTAGCCTACAATATAACGACGATATAAAACCCCGCCAGAATTGTCTTAAAAAATCAATTGTATGAAAAACATTTATCTGGCTGATGTTTGTTTTTTCCTTTCAGGGCCATTCTTACGTTCTAATTAAAAATAGGAAATTATTTTTGTCTTGTCACCTGGTTGAAATCAATTCTTGATGTGTGTGGCTGATGATGATGATGATGATGGTGGTGGCGATGGCGATGATGGTGGCGACGGTGACATTCTTATCGCAATTTGTCAAATTCATTTATCAAGTGCCTTCAAGTGAGTATCTCAATGAGTGCTGCGTGTGTGTGAGTTTTCAATCAAATCGACTCTAATGTGCAGGTTATCTATCAAATTCAATTCAATTTGAAATTGTGTCGTTCGATAATTAATTTTCACAATCGCTGTCTTATCTTTTCATTTAAAATCTCAACCCATGGAAAAAATTGAAAAAAACTACCAAAAAATCACCACCGAAACAAAAACTACAAAGACTTATGAGCAATCGATGGGTTGACTTTACTCTTTACTTTTTGGAGGATCAACAACTTACTTACGTTTATTACGAGACACATCCAACAACAGCAGCAACAACATCATCAACAGTAATCAATGCAAACCATACAAAGAAGTATTGATTGGACTTAGCACACTAAATAAATCTCAAAAAAGCTAGTCAGTGATTGATTGAAAGTGTTGCCACTGGAAAAAAAATAATTAAAATAAACTAAAATAAAATAAAATAAAATAAATTAAAATAAAATAAAATAAAATAAAATAAAATAAAATAAAATAAAATAAAATAAAATAAAATAAAATAAAATAAAATAAAATAAAATAAAATAAAATAAAATAAAATAAATTAAAATAAAATAAAATAAAATAAAATAAAATAAAATAAAAATAAAATAAAATAAAATAAAATAAAATAAAATAAAATAAAATAAAATAAAATAAAATAAAATAAAATAAAATAAAATAAAATAAAATAAAATAAAATAAAATAAAATAAAATAAAATAAAATAAAATAAAATAAAATAAAATAAAATAAAATAAAATAAAATAAAATAAAATAAAATAAAATAAAATAAAACAAAATAAAATAAAATAAGATAAAATAAAATAAAATAAAATAATATAAAATAAAATAAAATAAAATAAAATAAAATAAAATAAAATAAAATAAAATAAAATAAAATAAAATAAAGTAAAATAAAATAAAATAAAATAAAATAAAATAAAATAAAATAAAATAAAATAAAATAAAATAAAATAAAATAAAATAAAATAAAATAAAATAAAATAAAATAAAATAAAATAAAATAAAATAAAATAAAATAAAATAAAATAAAATAAAATAAAATAAAATAAAATAAAATAAAATAAAATAAAATAAAATAAAATAAAATAAAATAAAATAAAATAAAATAAAATAAAATAAAATAAAATAAAATAAAATAAAATAAAATAAAATAAAATAAAATAAAATAAAATAAAATAAAATAAAATAAAATAAAATAAAATAAAAAAATAATAAAATCAATCAATTCTCATAGAAAACCCCCACCAATTTCAGGAAAATCCAATAATAATTATATGGCTGATATATCAGATTATATATCGATTTAGACCATACTTGGAACAGTCTTTGGAAGTCATACCAAAATGAAATATGCCACATTTCAACCATATTGGATACGAATGACGCCCATTAGGGGTCCAATAAGTCTAATCGGGAGATCGGTTTATATGGCGGCCATATAAGTATATGGACTGATTCAGACCATACTTGACACAGTTATTGGAAGTCAGAAAAAACCCTTCATGACAAATTTCGGCCAAATCGGATAGCAGTTGCGCCCTCTAGGGCCTCAAGAATTATAATCGGGAGATCGGTTTATATGGCGGTTATATCAGGTTATGGACTGATTTAGACCATACTTGGAACAGTTGTTGGGAGGCATACTAGAGCACTTCGTGCAAAATTTCAGCCAATTCGGATAAGAATTGCGCCCTTTAGAAGCTCTAGAATCAAGACCCAAGGTCGGTTTTTATGGTAGTTATATCAGCTTATGGAGGCCACCGTATCGCAGAGGTTATCATGTCCGCCTATGACGCTAAACGCCTGGTTTCGAATCCTGGCAAGACTATCAGAAAAAATTTTCAGCCGTGGCTTTCCCCCCTTAATCCTGGCAACATTTGTGAGGTAATATGCCATAAAAAACTTCTCTCCAGAGAGGTGTCGCACAGCGGCACGCCTTTCGGACTCGGCTATAAAAGAAGGTCCCTTACCATTTGATATCGGGAGGGGGCGGACCCTCCCCCTTACCCCAAAAATAATACACAAAAATAAAAGTGGACCGATCGGGACAATATGGAATTCAAATGAAAGGTTATCAAGAGTAGCTTACGAATTTCGTAATAAAAGTTGGGTCCAAATAAATGGGGGGGGCGCCCCAGTCCCAAAACCCCCTTAAAATAGGTTTATTTCACGATCATGACAATATGGGACTCAAATTAAAGATATTTGGGAGTAGAATACGAATATGGTCAGGAAGTAGGAAAAGGTTTTATAATTTATTGATAACGGAATGGGCGGACCCTCCACCGTTACCCCACAAACACCACCCAAAAACAAAAGTGGACCGGAAAGGACAATATGGATATCAAATGAAAAGTATGGCATACAAATTCATGTCGAAGTATAGGGGTCATCCCACTCCCACAAAAACCCCCAAAATGGGCACATTAGCCAATCTCGGATATATGGGACTCGGCTTGTTTGTTCCGTATAGACTGAAAAACGGCAGAACCGATTTTCTCGAAATTTTCGCATATTGTGTAGGTTGGTCTGGAAGGCAACATAAGCTATATAATTTTTGGGTATCGGAAGGGGGACGGGGACAACCCAAAATCAAAAGTCGACCGATCGGGACAATAGAGGTACCAAATGGAAGGTATTGGAGAGTAGAATACGAATATGGTATAAAATTTGAGAATAAGTACTCATCGGGCCGCCCCGACCCCAAAACTCCCGCAAATAGACTTATTAGACCTTCATTTCAATATGGGACTCAAGTGAAATGTATTCGGGAATAGATTTCGAATCTGGCATACAAAATCAGTTCGAAGTGTAGGGGGTCACGCCACCCCTCAAAAACGCCATTAGACCCATTATGACTATATGATACTTGGCTGAACCGATTTTCTTAAACTTTTCATAGATTGTATACGTTTGTCTGGAAGGAAACATAGGCTATATTATTTTTAGATATCGGGTGGAGGCGGACCCTCACCCTTACCTCAAAAACGCCACCCATATCCCAAAGTGGTCCAATGGACACAATAAGGGTATGAAATGAAAGCTATTGGAGACCAGAAATCGAATATGGTATTAAAATTTGGGTCCAAGTACCCAGCGGGCCCCCCAAACAGATAAATTCGAAGTTCATGTTAATATGGGACTCAAATGAAAAGTATTAGGCAGTAGATTACAAATATGACATAAAACATTAGGTCCAAGTAGTGGGAGGTCGCCCACCCCCAAATACTCCCAAATGGGCAAATTAGCCGACCATGATTGTATGGGACTCAAATGAAAGATATTAGGTAGAAGATTACGAATATGACATTAAAATTTGCGTTCAAGTCTAGATGGCGCTTTTCCTCCTTAAGATACGTCAAATGGGTTATTTGACCCATGATGACAATATGTGACTCAGATGAAAGGTATTTGAGAGTAGAAAACGCATTTGGAGCCAAGTGTTTTGGGGTACGCTCTAAAGCACCCACTAAACTGAACTTCATTTCCGTTGGGAATAAAGAAGAAAGTGCCTGCGGCTGCCCCAACCCCAAAACACCCTCCAAACGGTACATATTTACCGGCCATGGCAATATGGGGCTCAAATTTAAGGGATTTGGAAATGCAGCACGAATTTTATATCCATATTTGAGTCTAAATGTCTGAGGTGACATCCCTCCCTTAATGAGAACATTACTCTAAGGAAGAACATTACCACCCGGAACGGAGGAGGGGCAAATTCTCACACATCAATGAGGGCTTTCCGATTCAAGTTTAAACTCATTGATAAGGGACCTTTTCTTATAGCCGAGTTCGGACGGCGTCCGCAGTGCGACACCTCTGCGGAAAATTTTTAAAATAACCATGCATGGCATTGTACCTCGCAAATGAGGGGAATTGTTCGATGTTCTCGCCAGGATTCGAACGCGTTCAGCGTTATAGGCTACAATGACACGAATTCGATATCCGCATTCAGTAGGCAAGAAATGCCTACTTTTGAATACTAAAAGCGTTAACCCTATTGATTGGCATTACCTGCCTGCCTTAATGAAGCTTCCAATGTTTAAAGCTCTATACCACTCAGATATCAACATTGGCATTATCTTTATGCAGAAATTCTTGGTATTGCGTGTAATATGGCCCAAAAGGTTTGATTGGGCTGAGACATCACATTGTACTCACACTGGTAATTACAATCTATAACCACTTGAAAATGTCAAAAAAATTAAACTAAACATTCCTATAACTCCTATTACTTAACTAGAAAAAATCGTTTCACTAACCAGGCGAGACGAATTTGCAATTATTGTTGCCACCACCTTCCATGGTTCGTTCGATGAAATCATGTCTTCTGTTCTATGGGCGTTTGACACGAAAATGCAATAAATGCCAAAATTTGATTTTGGCCAAAATCGTTGTAAAGCTAACTCAGGGATAGGCTAAAACACTTGCTCATGCAATTGAAATAAAAGCCTGAGGTTAGAAATTTTATATATATTTTTTTTTATTGAATGGTGGGCTGCAAGGTCAATGGATTTCGTATTTAATCATTTCCCATGAATTTGTTATTGCGTTTCTTTGAAGGGCGTTAGCTGCAACGAATTGGACAAATTTAAGGAATTGCATGTTATGCAGTAAATATGGGAGTTGCAGTTGCTCTTTTGTCGGTTGAATATAAAAATAGTTGTAATATTTTGTAAAGAATATGCGTTTAGCACATCCGGAAGGATTGTATAGTCACCATGTTGTAGAAAAGGATGATAAATATCCCAATTGAAGCGAGTTAATTGAGTCATTTCACAAGGTAAAGTGGTTGGGTCTTTGTATCCTTCACCATAGGAAGGAGGTATACTTATTGAGTCATTTCGTTGGTTGCAACTCGAATGGTCCATCCGCTTAGTCCAATCTTGGCATACACTTTCCAATATTTCGGCCAGCATCTCACGAATAAAAGCTTCAATGTTGTCTTCCAATGCGTCATATGAAGCGGTCTTGCCTGTATAGACATGAGCTTGAACATAGCCCCACAAAAAATAGTCTTAAGGCGTTATATCTAACTGACTAGATGGCCAATTTATGGGTCCCGAATGTGAAATAAAATGTTCACCGACCTCGCCTCTCAATAAATGCATTGTTACGCGTGATGTGTGGCATGTGGCACTGTCTTGTTGAAACCACATGTAAGGCTAGCACATGTAATCAAGCTCTTGCATTTTGGGCAAAAACAAGTTGGGTATCACCATTCACAGTCACGTTACGATTCGCATCATTTTTGCAGAAGTACGGTCCAATGATGCCACCAGCCCATAAACCGCACCAAACTGTGATTTTTATACCCTCCACCATAAGATGGGGGGTATACTAATTTCGTCATTCTGATTGTAATTACTCGAAATATTCGTCTGAGACCCCATAAAGTATATATATTCTTGATCGTCGTGAAATTTTATGTCGATCTAGCCATGTCCGTCCGTCTGTCCGTCCGTCCGTCCGTCTGTCCGTCCGTCCGTCCGTCCATCTGTCTGTCGAAAGCACGCTAAATTTTAAAGGAGTAAAGCTAGCCGCTTGAAATTTTGCACAAATACTTCTTATTAGTGTAGGTCGGTTGATATTGTAAATGGGCCATATCGGTCCATGTTTTGATATAGCTGCCATATAAACCGATCTTGGGTCTTGACTTCTTGAGCCTCTAGAGTGCGCAATTCTTATCCGATTGGGATGAAATTTTGCACGAGGTGTTTTGTTATGACATCCAACAACTGTGCCAAGTATGGTTTAAATCGGTCCATAACCTGATACAGCTGCCATATAAACCGATCTTGGGTCTTGACTTCTTGAGCCTCTAGAGTGCGCAATTCTTATCCGATTGAAATGACGTGTTTTGTTATTATATCCAACAACTGTGCCAAGTATGGTTCAAATCGGTCCATAACCTGATATAGCTGCCATATACACCGATCTGGGGTTTTGACTTCTTGAGCCTCTAGAGTGCGCAATTCTGATCCGATTGGAATGAAATTTTGCACGGCGTGTTTTGTTACGATATCCAAGAGCTGTGCCAAGTATGGTTCAAATCGGTGCATAACCTTATATAGCTGTCATATACACTGATCTTGGGTTTTGACTTCTTGAGCCTCTAGAGTGCGCAATTCTTATCCGATTGGAATGAAATTTTGCACGACGTGTTTTGTTACGATATCCAACAACTGTGCCAAGTATGGTTCGAATCGGTCCATAACCTTATATAGCTGTCATATAAACCGATCTTGGGTCTTGACTTCTTGAGCCTCTAGAGGGCGCAATTCTTATCCAATTTGAATGAATTTTGGCACGTAGTATTTTATTATGATATCCAACAACTGTGCTAAATATGGTTCAAATCGGTTCATAACCTGATATAGCTGCCATATAAACCGATCTTGGATCTTGACTTCTTGAGCCTCTAGAGGTCGCAATTATAATCCGATTTGCCTGAAATTTTGAACGACGGATTCTCTCATGGCCATTAACATACATGTTTATTATGGTCTGCATCGGTATATAGCCCGATACAGCTCCCATATAAATCGATCTCTCTATTGTACTTCTTGAGCCCACAAAGGGCGCAATTCTTATTCGAATTGGCTGACATTTTACACAGGTCTCCAACATATAATTTAATTGTGGTCAAAACCGGACCATATCTTGATATCGCTCTAATAGCAGAGCAAATCTTTTCTTATATCCTTTTTTTGCCTAAGAAGAGATGCCGGGAAAAGAACTCGACAAATGCGATCCATGGTGGAGGGTATATAAGATTCGGCCCGGCCGAACTTTGCACGCTTTTACTTGTTTCTGTATGCATTGGTAGCTCTTAGTATTTCGTATATTCTTCTTTCTCTCTTCATTTCATGGAGACCATCAAGGCATGGGGGGGGGGGGGGGGGGGGTTGATGGGCAAACCGACAAACTTATAAACAATTAAAAGGGTCTAATTCTACTATTGTACTACGTTATCCAGACAACCCTGAGGTCGGAAGTGTCTCGGCATATGTTATGCCGAGTACGGCCCATCCATTGGAACCAAAGTTCCACCATAGCAATAGCATCAACAGGTCAATTGCCCTATACCTACCTTTTCCATACGTCTTCACCGTCCCATCCTCAATCTAATACCCTCTACAGGAATGACATCTTAATTATTTCTCATGTCATTATAATTTATTCGGGGGTCATAGTCCCTAATTCGAAAACATGTACTGTAACTCTTGGGTAATATGCATAATAGATGTAAACTTTGTTTTTTATACCCTCCACCATAGGATGGGGGTATACTAATTTCGTCATTCTGTTTGTAACACTTCGAAATTAGCGTCTAAGATCCCATAAAGAATATATATATTCTTGATCGTCGTGACATTTTAAGTCGAACTAGCCATGTCCGTCCGTCTGTCTCTTTTTTTATCAAAAAGCGGCTCAGTGAATATGTAATCCACACTGCCTGGAACATGGGATATTGTATCAAGGAGGACACAGTGTCCGTAGTCACCACATGACCAATGAGAAAGCTCGCTTAAACTCACGGCAGTGGTCGCTGCAATTTGGGTAGCCACAATGTCCAGAGGCATAAGATGTAGCATTAAATTCAGTGCATCAGATGGTGTCGTCCTCAGTGCGGCTGTGATGCACAAACAAGCCATGCTTTGGATCCGGTTAAGTATTGAGCAGTAGGTGGATGTTTTGAAACGCCGTCCACCAGACCACAACACCATATAGCATTATAGGTCTGACAACTGCAGTATATACCCACAACCCCCAACTTTTGTCAATGGCTCTTTTGATAAAAACAGCTGTCCATTTATTGCCTACTTCAAATGTAGATGGCAGTATGACCCTTTTACGGCACATGACAAATCGTATTCATTAACCGTTATCCACATTAGTTCGGCAGTCGTTCAAACTCGGGCCCTTATTATTGAGCTAAATTGGTATATTTTCTATGAAAATTTGAATTTTTACGGCCGTTTTCACAAAATTTTATATAGATTTGAAATAGGTCCAATATTTCTTTTCATAATTATCAAATAAAACTATTTTCAGCTTTTTTAAGTTTTGTGAATACAGCAGTTAAACTGTAATCCAACATAAATAATTTTGAATTTTATAAAAAAAATCCTCAGATTTCTTCTCTTTATGAAAATACCTTGTTCCTTTAAGGTATTCTCCTCTCTTAGTTTTTCATGACCCACTGTGCCTTATCATACTTTTATTATATGCTCCATAATTGTGATTTGCTGCTACCAAAGTTTTTGTTGTAGTGGTAATGACCATGTTAGAAAGTGAGATTACAACATCAGTATTAGCAAGAGACCAACAAACGGTTAGAGGAGACAGCAAAAGAAAAAAAAAATACAGCTCAGCTGTAATTGCGGCTGCGCGACTTTTGGTTGGCTGCTCGTTCATTAAAACCAAAAAAAAAAAAAAATAAAAAACTGAGATGGTGGCCGACTGATTTTCAAGCGGCTTTGGTTGCTGCTGCTGCTGCGGTAGTTGACTGCAGTGACTCTTAAATAAAGACAATCGTTGGCCATCTGTAGATGTGGCCCAGGGATAATGATGCAGTTTCATGTTAACGATGTGTTATGTGATCAATATTTATTGTGGTTTCTGTGTTTTAGGGGGCCTCTCTCACCATCTCTCTCTCTCTTTCTGTCTTCCTTACACTCGTAACTCCCATTTTGAGCCCATCATATATTGTTTATGTGATGGGCTTGGGCATGTCTTCGAAAACTTCCTAGTAGGAATACACTGAAAGAATTTTGATAATGAAGCCGAATGATGAAAAAGCCGGTTTTCTTAGGATTCCAGGGCTTCATTTTCTTATAAGGAAGGGTGGGGCAGGGGTTAGCATGACGCCGTTCGCCTGGGTTAGAATCCTGCCCAGAATATTCGAAAAATATTTTCTGCGTTGCTTTGACACAATGTAAAAATCGGTTTACATCACGAAATTAATTGATCCAATTAAATTTTTAATTGAAACTGCTTCAATCACGAAAATGATAATATCAATCACGCCTATTGAAACAGTAATTGAAACAAGTAAAAAGGCGTTAAGTTCGGCCGGGCCGAACTTTGGACACCCACCACCTCGGGTATATATGTAAACCACCTTTCATCAAAATTCGGTGAAAATTTCATACTTTATATCCCATAACAGTTATATCAAAATATGTTCCGATTTGGACCAAATACTAATAAATACAACAGCCATTTCTAAAAATACACCAATCTGAACCATATACGACACGGATGTCGAAAAGCCTAACATAAGTCATTGTGTCAAATTTCAGTGAAATCGGATTATAAACGCGCCTTTTATGGGCCCAAACCCTAAAATCAAGAGATCTGTCTATATAGCAGCTATATCTAAATCTAAACCGATTTGGGCCAAGTTGCAGAAAAATATCGAAGAGCCTTACACACTGTCGCAAATTTCGGCGAAATCGGACAATAAATGCGACTTTTATGGCCCCAAAAATCGTAACTCGAGAGATCGGTCTATATGACAGCTATATCCAAATCTGGGCCACATTGAAGAGGGATATCGAGGGGCCTAACACAACACAATGTCCCAAATTTCGGCGAGATCCGACAATAAATTCGTCTTTTATGGGCCCAAAACCTTATATCTAGAGATCGGTCTATATGACAGCTATATCCAAATCTAGGCCGATTTGGGCCAAATTGAAAAGGGATATCGAGGGGCCTAACTCAACTCAATGTCCCAACATCGGACAATTAATGCGCCTTTTATGGGGCCAAAACCTTAAACCAAGAGATCGGTCTATATGGCAGCTATATCCAAATCTGGACCGATCTGTGACACATTGCAGAAGTATGTCAAGGGGCTTAACTTAACTCACTGTCCCAAATTCTGCCATATAAACCGATCTGGGGTCTTGACTTCTTGAGTCACTAGGGGCGCAATTATTGTCCGATTTAGATGAAATTTAGCATGAGATATTTTGTTATGACTTCCAACAACTGTGTTAAGAATAGTTCAAATCGGTCTATAATCTGATATAGCTGCCATATAAACCGGTCTGGGGTCTAGACTTCTTGAGCATCTACAGGGAGAAATACTTATCCGATTTGGCTGAGATTTTGCATGATGTGTTTTGTTATGAGTTCCAACAACTGCATTAAGAATGGTTCAAATGGGTCCTTAACCTGATATAGCTGCCATATAAATGGATCTGGGGTCTTGACTTTTTGAGTCACTAGAGGGCGAAATTCTTATCCGATTTAGCTGAAAATTTGCATGAGATGTTTTGTTATAACTTTCAACAACTGTGCTAAGAATAGTTCAAATCGGTCCATAACCTGATATAGCTGCCATATAAGCCGATCTGGGGTCTTGACTTCTTGAGCCTCTACAAGGAGAAATTCTTATCCGATTTGGCTGAGATATTGCATGAGGTGTTTTGTTATGACTTCCAACAACTGTATTAAGAATGGTTCAAGTAGGTCCTTAACCTGATATAGCTGCCATATAAACCGATCTGGGGTCTTGACTTCTTGAGCCTCTAAAGGGAGAAATTCTTATTGGCTGAAATTTTGTACAACGGCTTCTCTTATGACCTTTAACGTACGTGTCGAATATGGCATGAATCGGTTTATAGCCTAATAAAGCTCCCCTATAAACCGATCTCCCTATTATACTTCTTCAGCCTCTAAAGTGCGCAATTCTTACTAGATTTGGCTGAAACTTTACACAATGACTTCTACTATGGTCTCCAATATTCAGTTCAATTATGGTCCGAAATGAACCATTACTTGATATTGTTCCAAAAGCATAGCAATTCTTTTCTTTTATCCTTTGTTTGCCTAAAAAGAGATACCGTGGCAAGAACTCGACAAATACGATCCATGAAGGAGGGTATATAAGATTCGGCCCGGCCGAACTTAGCACGCTTTTACTTGTTCCTGATGGTCTCGCCAGAATTCGAACTCGGGCGTTCAGCGTCACAGGCGGACAAGCTAACCTCTGCACAACGGTGGCCATGTCAAAGGATGTCAAAATGTGTCTATTTTAAATTACACTAATAGGAAAAAACGTAAACAACGAATGAATGTAAAAAGAGAACAAATCGACATCCCCAATGGCAGGTACAGTTAAAACTTATGAAAAAATTGTATTGGGTTGCCCAAAAAGTTACGGAATTTTTAAAAGAAAGTAAATGCATTTTTAATAAAACTTAGAATGAACTTTAATCAAATATACTTTTTTACACTTTTTTTCTAAAGCAAGCTAAAAGTAACAGCTGATAACTGACAGAAGAAAGAATGCAATTACAGAATCACAAGCTGTGAAACAATTTGTCAACGCTGACTATATGAAAAATCCGCAATTACTTTTTGGGCAACCCAATATATCGGCTGATCGCTTGCCACAACCTTATTAAGTGAATCCTGTATTCCATAGCAAATTTTTGAAAGTGTACTTAAAGTGCCCAGTGTGTCCAATAAACAGCGTCTGCCTCAGCATTTAGTTTCGATTAGTTAAATGTGTCTTATTTCTAAATACGATGAAAACACTTCGCTTATCTTATCAAACCATCATCATTTCATCCATCCAAACATACGTCCATCCATGGATGGATGATGAGATGGGATGAATGTGGTGGTATGGATAGACAGAGATTCCCATGCCTTGTTCCAGACAACGACTAGGTCATTCAGGTTCGCTTTTTATTTCTGGGTTTCCTTACTCTCCATCGCTTATGTTATTTATGTGCCTTTGATAATTGTGGTTGTGGTTGTGGTTGTGGTTATGTGTATGGTGTCTGTCTGCCGATGCAGACACACACACGCACACAAACCCCAACCCAATTGGTTGATATGAATGAATTGTGCCAATACTTCATTTGTTTATATAGAGTTTTTTGTTTTGTTTTCCGAGGTTTCTCATATTTATGAAGAATTTTTACAAATTCCCGGAATGGGTAAAACTACAAAAGGGCAGAGAGTAGAACAAATATGAATTTGTGTATGAATTGTTTGGGTTTCTTGTGACACATGCGGAGTGTGCGTGTGTGTGTGTTTGTCTGTGTCAGTAGAATTCAGTTAATTCAAAAACTTGATAAAAATCAAATCGCTACAGATGTAGGACATTACAAAGCCTGGCAAAATGATTGTCATTGCCTTTGTGGTTAGCATACGTTTTTTTCAGTCAGTCTTTGATCCAGATGTCCTGATATTTGTTTTTGTGTGACCACATTGAGCTGTTAAAAATCACCCTTTTTGAAATTTTAATCTGTCAATAGTCTTTGGTTTCATTGCTTGTAAAGTAAAACTTATCGTCCATCTAATATTTTGTCAAAGCCATGCAATCTTGATAAGGCTGTTTTGCACATTTTAAAGAGACGTTTGTTCTAAAACACGTGTCCTACTGTGGACCACAACAAAAGAAAAAATTAAGATAGCTCTTCCTTAATCAAATTTCTAGAATTTTAACAGGAAAATTTTTACCAAAAAGAGACCAAGGTAATTGAAGGTATTTTTGTGTTGATTTTTTCAATGCACACCCCGAAAAATGGGGTTCATAGTACATCGAAATTTCGTCTCTATCAAGTCTCAATTCGAAGACGATCTGGCTATGTCTGTCCGTCCGTCTGGATGTTGTATTCTCAATTCAGCCTTTAACAAATAAACAGGCGTTAAGTTCGGCCGAGCCGAACTTTGGATACCCACCACCTGGGGTATATATGCAAAACACCTTTCATCAAAATCCGGTGAAAAATGCATACCTTATGCCCTATAGCAGCTATATCGAAATATGATTCGATTTGGATATATGCGTATAACAAAATATTGATCTTTCTAGTACCTATATCTAAAAATAAACCCATCTGAACCATATACGACACGGATGTCGAAAAGCCTAACATAAGTCACTGTGTCAAATTTCAGTGAAATCGGATTATAAAAGCGCCTGGAGCCAAGACTTTAAATCGAGAGATCGGTCTATATCGCAGCTATATCCAAATCTGGACCGATCTGAGCCAAATTCAAGAACAATGTCGAAAGGCCTAACACAACTCACTGTCCCAAATTTCGGCGACATCGGACAATAAATGCGCCTTTTATGGGGCAAAACCTTAAATCGGGATATCGGCCTATATGGCAGCTACATCTAAATCTGAACCGATTTGGGCCTAGTTGCAGAAAAATGTCGAAGATCTTGGCACAACTCACTGTCCCAAATTTAGGCGACATCGGGCAATAAATGCGCCTTTTATGGGGCCAAAACTTTAAATCGAGAGATCGGTCTATGTGGCAGCTATATCCAAATCTGGACCGATCTGAGCCAAATTAAAGAAGGGTGTCGAGTGGCCTAACATAACTCACTGTGCCAAATTTCGGCGACATCGGACAATAAACGCGCAATTTATGAGCCCAAAACCTAGAAACGAGAGATCGGTCTATATGGCAGCAATATCCAAATCTGGACCGATCTGTGCCATATTGCAGAAGTATGTCGAGAGGCTTAACTTAACTCTCTGTCCCGTATTTGGACGACATCGGACAAAAAATGCGACTTTTATGGGGCCAAAACCTTAAATCGAGAGATCGGTCTATATGGCAGCTATATCCAAATCTAGACCGATCTGTGCCGTATTGCAGAAGTATGTCGAGGGGCTTAACTTAACTCTCTGCCCCGAACTTGGACGACATCGGACAATAAATGCGCCTTTTATGGGCCCAAAACCTTAAATCGGCGAATCGGTCTATGTGGCAGCTATATCCAAATCTGAATCGATCTGTGCCAAATTGTGGAAGGATGTCGAGTGGCCTTACACAACTCATTGTCCCAAATTTCTGCAAAATCGGATGATGAATGTGATCTTTATGGGCCTAAGATCCTAAATGGGCGGTTCGATCTATATGGCAGCTATATCCAAATCTGGACCGATCTGAGCCAAATTGAAAAAGGTTATCAAACGGCCTAATGCAACTCACTGTCCCAAATTTCTGAAAAATCGGATTATAAATGTGGCTTCTATGGGCCTAGGACCCTAAATTGGCGGATCGGTTTATATGGGGGCTATATGAAGTCCGGTATAGCCCATCTTCGAACTTAACTTGTTTATGGACAAAAATGTATATATGGAGATATAGTCCGATATAGCCCATCTTCGAACTTAACCTGCTTATGGAGAAAAAAAGGATTGGTGCAAAATTTCAGCTCTATATCCCTATTTTTAAAGACTGTAGCGTGATTTCAACAGACAGTCGGACAGACGGGCGGACATGGCGAGATCGTCTTAGATTTTTCCGCTGATCAAGAATATATATACTTTTTAGGGTCGGAAATGGATATTTCGATGTGTTGCATACGGAATGACAAAGTGAATATACCTTTGGCCTTCGGTGGTGGGTGTAAAAATAATTTTTCAAATAATTCAAATAATTGGACAATCATCTATGAAGGAAAATAAGAATCATTTACCGATCAAAATTTCAAACGGACGATTATGTCTTTCAGTATATAGGAAATTTAATTTAAAGATATCATCCTTATTTTAAATATTTGATTCTTTGGCTCGCTTTTATTGCAAAATCATCGGTTAATAGATGCATCTTTTATAGGCCTTAGAACTGTAATCGGGAGATCGGTATATGTACAATAAATGACAGCTATATTCCAATCCAAATAGACCGATGTGAACCATATTGAACACAAATGTCGAGGAGCCTAACACAGCTCACTTAGACAAAGTAGTTCAGCGAAATCTTCTATTGTCCCAAGAACTTAAATCGGGAGATCGGTACATACGGCAGCTATATCCAAACATAGCCCGATATTAACCATATTCGAAACGAATGTCGAGGGGCCTTTCGCAACTCATTGTGCCTTATTTCAGCCAATTTCTGCGAAATCGGACAATGATTTCACAATCTGGACCGATTTGGGCCAAATCGAAGAATAAATGCACCCAAGACCCCAAATGGAGAGATTGCCCTACATGGCAGCTATATCTAAATCTCAACCAATCTGGTCTGTATTGAACAAGGCTGTCGAGAGATCTAACATTACTCACTGTCCCAAATTTCAGCGAAATTTGTATAGTAAATGTAGCTTTAATGGGCCTACGACCTTGATTTGTCAGTTCGGTTCATATGGGGGCTATATCAAGATATAGTCCGATTTAGCCTATATTCGAACTTAATCCGCCTATTGACAAAAAAGATTCTGTGCAAGCTCTATATCTCTATTTTTAAACAATGTAGCGTGATTTCAACAGACAGAAGAACGGACATGGGTAGTTCGTCTTGGATTTTTACGAAGATCAAGAATATATGTACTTTAAAGGCTCGGAAATGGATATTTCGATGTGTTTCAACCGGAATGAGAAATATGTTTTAATTCATTCCCTATGCTGCGAATATGAATGCGCCTAAGAATGTCATTGTACGGGAATGTGCCAAAATACCGGCAGATTACATGCGTGCAGCTTGCAACACGTTTTTTGACTGACTCAAAACAACAAAAAGTGGTCAGATCGAGC